>NC_057797.1:76970320-77231889 GCF_018294505.1 Triticum aestivum
GGCCGAGTGGGCCGGAGCGGGCGCGGGTGGCGGCGCGCCACGTGGCGGCATGCCACTGGCTACGGGCGGCGGCGGCGACTTGTCCGGTGGGAACCGGACGTGTCCGGCGGCGGAGACGATTTTTTTAGGGTTTGGACGGGGAAGATCCAGAATTTCGAGAGGGTGGTCTTTATATAGAGGTAGAAGGAGCTAGGAGTGTCCAAATGACGTGCGGTTTTCGGCCACGCAATCGTGATCGAACGCTCTAGATGATGGAGAGGGTTTTGGTGGATTTTGGGCCAAATTGGAGGGGTGTTGGGCTGCAACACACACGAGGCCTTTTCAGTCTCTCGGTTAACCGTTGGAGCATCAAACGAAGTCAAAAAGGTACGAAACTTGACAGGCGGTCTACCGGTAGTAAACCAAGGCCGCTTGGCAAGTCTCGGTCCAATCTAAATGTTTAATCCCCACACACGAAAGAAAGGTAGAAATGCCCACCGGAGGAGAACGGAGCGCCGGAATGCAAAACGGACAACAAGGAATGCATGAGACGAACACATATGCAAATGCAATGCACATGATGACATGATATGACATGCATGACAACGACAACAACACACAGAGACAAAAACCCGAACCTGAGAAAATAAAATAACTTAACGCCGCAAACGGCAAGAGTTGGGTTACATATTGGGTAAATCATATCCGAGGTGTTACAACTCGTTTGGGGTAGGCCGTACAGGCGCCACTCTATTTTTCCCTTTTGTCACGTGAAGTAAGTTTACTGTTTTGACGTCGAGTGGGAAATTCTTTTGTTACCCGATGCTCTGCTTGTGGGGTTCGTCATCGTCCTCACTTGGTGTGTCGAGCCCCTTGTGTTCGGCGTTGAGTTGGCCGGATTGCTTGAAGACCCAACATTCTCTATGGGTATGGTTTGCAGGCTTCCCGGGGGTGCTGTGGATTTGACATATCTTATCCAAGATTTTGTTTAGGTTGGATAGCTCATCCCTGTTATCCCTGAGGGGCAGCCTTTTTTGATTCTGCCGAGAGCATTTGAATCCGGCGTTGATTGTTGTGCTCTTCGAGCTGCTTTCCTTATTCCGGCGTTGTTCCTTGCTGGGCCGCGGTTTCCCGTTTCCATCCCTGACTTCGGATGTACTCGGGTCGCTGGTGCTGCATCTTGCCAACTAGCTGTCCTCTCCCACGCAAAAGCGGGTCATGAGGCTTGTTAATGCGGCCATTGTTCTTGGCTTTTCTTGGCCGAGGTGTCTGGCGAGCCATTCATCTCGAACGCTGTGTTTGAAAGCTGTTAAGGCTTCGGCGTCCGGACAGTCGACTATCTCGTTCTTTTTAGTAAGAAATCTGTTCCAGAGTTTCCGGGCTGACTCTCCGGGCTGTTGAGTTATATGACTTAAATCGTCTGCATCCGGAGGTCGGATATAGGTTCCTTGAAAATTTGCCCGAAAAGCCTCCTCGAGCTCTTCCCAACTTCTAATGGTGTTTTCGGGGAGGCCTTTAAGCCAATGTCGGGCTGGCCCTTTGAGCTTGAGGGGTAAGTATTTTATGGTGTGGAGGTCGTCTCCTCTGGCCATGTGTATGTGGAGGATATAATCCTCAATCCAGACTCTAGGGTCTATTGTTCCATCGTACGCCTCTATGTTTACGGGCTTGAATCCCGCTGGAAATTCATGGTCCAGCACCTCATCAGTGAAACAGAGGGGGGGTGCGGCACCCCTGTATTTGGGTGTGCCGTGTTGTTCAGATATTCGTTGCGTCGCATTGCTTACTAGAGCTTGCTTTCTCGGCCCGTAGAGAGACCTGGCAGGGCCATCCTTTTGATGTGAATCCTTGGGTGGATCGCGCGTTGGTTTGTGTGCGGTGCCATAATGTTGGCCATGGGGTCGTCTATCCGACCCGGTGGCTTCCTTATTTTTTGATTTTGGGGGCTCCAGGGCCTCCTCATCAAATTCAGGCAGTAGCTTTCGCTTCGAGTAGCTCTTTGTGTGGCGACTATCGCCGTATTTGTCTGCGGTGTTGAGTACTTTGCTCCATCTGATTCTGTGTGCATCTTCCGTAGTTTTGAGCTTCCGCTTTTGCTTTTTCAGGCTACGCGTGGTAGCGACGAGCCTTTTGTGGAGGTTCTTCTGCTTCAGGAACTTGTCCGGCGTTAGGTCGTCCGGACTATTGTCTTCGCCGGGGACGGGTTGTTCGGTTTGTTTATCCAAGTTGCCCTGTTCAGATGGTTGCTCGATGGCATGTTCGTCGTCCGCTAGTTCGTCCTGCCCTGTGGCTGGGTCCGTATGGCTGCTATCTCTGTCAAGGCGGGGCTTGGAGTGGCGCTTACATCGCCGCTTTGACTGCTTTTCGAGGGAACGATCCCTCGTTGCGTCCCTTTGTTCCTCGTTGTCACTTCCTTTAGGTGTGTCTACCATGTATACATCGTGAGATGAGGTGGTTTTCCAGTGCCCTATAGGCACTGGTTCCTGTTCGTCTCCTACATCGTCATCTATACCGTCGATGTCTTCGGAGTCGAAGTATAGCATGTTGGTTAAATCGTCGACAGTGGCTATGAAGTGGGTGGTGGGTGGGCGTCGAATTTCTTCGTCATCCGCATCCCAACCTTGCTGACCAAAGTCCGGCCAGGACTCTCCTGATAAAGAGAGAGACTTTAGTGAATTCAGAATGTCGCCGAAGGGCGAGTGCTGAAAGATGTCCGCGGCGGTGAACTCCATGATCGGCGCCCAATCGGATTCTATTGGCAGGGGCGCGGGGGGTTCAGTGTCCGAAGAGGAGTCCGGCACCTTGGAGTCACGAGCCTCGCAACGGACAAGGCTGGTGTTCGGCTCGATCGCCGTAGAGATTGCAGCCCCCGAGGCGGGGTCCAGCCACCCGTCCTCGATTGGCACAGTCGGCTCCGAGCTAATGGTCGAAGCGGACATGGGTGCGGCCTCCAGGGCACTGTCCGGCGGTAGAGCTAGATCATGCCCACCGTGACAGTGCGGCGCGCTCGGCTGTGGCTCGAACCCGTCGAAGATCAAGTCCCCGCGGATATCAGCCATTTAGTTCAAACTTCCAAATCTGACCTGATGGCCTGGGGCGTAGCTTTCGATCTGCTCCAGATGGCCAAGCGAGTTGGCCCGTAGTGTGAAGCCGCCGAATACGATGATCTGTCTAGGGAGGAAAGTCTCACCCTGGACCGCATCGCTATTGATGATCAGAGGAGCCATCGGGCCTAATAGTGACGACACAGAGGAACTCTCAATGAAAGCACCAATGTCGGTGTCAAAACAGGCGGATCTCGGGTAGGGGGTCCTGAACTGTGCGTCTAGGCGGATGGTAACAGGAGACAAGGGACACAATGTTTTTACCCAGGTTCGGGCCCTCTCGATGGAGGTAAAACCCTACTCCTGCTTGATTAATATTGATGATATGGGTACTACAAGACTAGATCTACCACGAGATCAGAGAGGCTAAACCCTAGAAGCTAGCCTATGGTATGATTGTTGTTCGTCCTACGAACTAAAATTCCCGGTTTATATAGACACCGGAGAGGGCTAGGGTTACACAGAGTCGGTTACAACGGAAGGAGATCTTCATATCCATATCGCCAAGCTTGCCCTCCACGCCAAGGAAAGTCCCATCCGGACACGGGACGAAGTCTTCAATCTTGTATCTTCATAGTCCAAGAGTCCGGCCAAAGGTTATAGTCCGGCTATCCGGACACCCCCTAATCCAGGACTCCCTCAGCGGCTATATCATTTAACTTAGTAAGATGTGCCACAACAGTTTCAGATTCATAGCCATAAAAAGGATCAGATTCAACCAAAGTAATTATATATGGATCAACAGAAAATTCATAATCCTTATCAGGAACACAGATAGGTGAAGTTGCAAAAGCAAGGTCGGGTTTCATTTTATCTGTAAGTGATTCTTTGTTCCATTTAACTAATAACCTTTTGAGTTCATATCTATCTTTGCAAGCTAAAATAGCGGCTGAAGATTCCATATCAAGAACATAACCCTCAGGAATAACAGGCATATTTTCATCATCACTTTCATCATTGTATTCAGATTCAATAATTTCTTTTTCTCTAGCCCTAGCAATTTGTTCATCAAGAAATTCACTAAGGGGCACAGTAGTATAAGGCAGAGAAGCAGTTTCATCATAAGTATCATGCATAGCAGGAGTGGCATCATCAATAACATGCGACATATCGGAACGAATAGCAGAAGCAGGTTTAGGTGCCGCAAGCTTACTCATAATAGAAGGTGAATCAAGTGCAGAGCTAGATGGCAGTTCCTTACCTCCCCTCGTAGTGGAGGGATAAATTGTTGTCTTAGTGTCTTTCAAGTTCTTCATAGTGTCCAGCAGATATAAATCCCAAGTGACTCAAAGAATAGAGCTATGGTCCCCGACAACGGCGCCAGAAATTAGTCTTGATGACCCACAAGTATAGGGGATCGCAACAGCTTTCGAGGGTAGAGTATTCAACCCAAATTTATTGATTCGACACAAGGGGAGCCAAAGAATATTCTCAAGTATTAGCAGCTGAGTTGTCAATTCAACCACACCTGGAAACTTAGTATCTGCAGCAAAGCGTTTAGTAGCAAAGTAATATGATAGTGGTGGTACCGGCAACAAAAGTAAAGACGGCAAAAGTAATGTTTTTGGTATTTTTGTAGTGATTGTAACAGTAGCAGCGGGAAAGTAAATAAGCGTAAACAAGTATATGGAAAGCTCATAGGCACCGGATCAGTGATGGATAATTATGCCGGATGCGGTTCATCATGTAACAGTCAACATAGGGTGACACAGAACTAGCTCCAATTCATCAATGTAATGTAGGCATGTATTCTGTATATAGTCATACGTGCTTATGGAAAAGAACTTGCATGACATCTTTTGTCCTACCCTCCCGTGGCAGCGGGGTCCTATTGGAAACTAAGGGATATTAAGGCCTCCTTTTAATAGAGAGCCGGAACAAAGCATTAGCACATAGTGAATAGATGAACTCCTCAAACTATGGTCATCACTGGGAGTGGTCTCGATTATTGTCACTTCGGGGTTGCCGGATCATAACACATAGTAGGTGACTATAGACTTGCAAGATAGGATCAAGAACTCACATATATTCATGAAAACATAATAGGTTCAGATCTGAAATCATTGCACTCGGGCCCTAGGGACAAGCATTAAGCATAGCAAAGTCATAGCAACATCAATCTCAGAATATAGTGGATACTAGGGATCAAACCCTAACAAAACTAACTCGATTACATGATAAATCTCATCCAACCCATCACCGTCTAGCAAGCCTACGATGGAATTACTCACGCACGGCGGTGAGCATCATGAAATTGGTGATGGAGGATGGTTGATGATGACGACAGCGATGAATCCCCCTCTTCGGAGCCCCGAACAGACTCCAGATCAGCCCTCCCGAAAGGTTTTAGGGGTTGGCGGCGGCTCCATATCGTAAAATGCGATGATTTCTTCTCTCTGACTTTTTCTCTCCGAAAGCAAATATATAGAGTTGGAGTTGACGTCGGAGGGTCTCCAGGGGGCCCACGAGGTTGGGGCGTGCCCTAGAGGGGGGCGCCCCCGTCCCCCCACCCTCGTGGACAGGGTGTGGGGCCCCTGGTCTTCATCTTTGGCGAGGATTTTTTATTATTTTTTATAAGACATCCCGTGGAGTTTCAGGTCATTCCGAGAACTTTTGTTTTCTGCACATAAAACAACATCATGGCAATTCTGCTGAAAAAAGCATCAGTCCGGGTTAGTTCCATTCAAATCATACAAGTTAGAGTCCAAAACAAGAGCAAAAGTGTTTGGAAAAGTAGATACGATGGAGACGTATCAATTGCATCCACTCTAAGGATTGAGAAAGGACTGGCCACCCTGACTCGAAACCAGGAGAGCTTGGAAAGAATCATGGAGCAGAAGTTCTATGACATGGATGTGAAGGTAACTAAGATCCAGTCTGTTGTGGAGCAACTTCAGGATGATATGCTGGAGAGGAAGGGCAAGACAACCACTAAGGCATTTGCCAGAGTGCCTAGAGCTCAGAGGTCAACTGCAGTGCCAGTAACAGACACCAGAGCCACTTCATCTGCACCACCTATAGCTTCAGTGCTACCAGCTCCAGCACCTACTCCAACAGCTCCATCTACATCGACTGAAGCCTTCATTCTTGGAGTTCTCCGGACACCACCACCTGAAGACCAAGCCTGAGAGACCATTTAGTGCTATGCATTTTCTATGAACTTTTTGGTAATTTGTTGCCAAAGGGGGAGAAAAATGTATAGATCATAGGCTTCGAGAGAGAGTGTTGCTTTTTATTCTCTCTTGCTTTGGTGGTTGAACTTTATTTGCTTGATTGGGATACTTTATGCTTGTGTGTGATACTTGGACGATCATGTGTGTTTGATCATATGCTACATTAATGCTTGTTGGATGACATTATCATTTTATCCCTATATGATCATTCACTTTGCTTGGTGATGAGTTCATGTATTTAATTATTATCATTTTGAGCGCTCCACCAAGATGTATGTGACATGGAAGAGTAACCCTTGATCCTAACTCATTGTGCATTTGCAGTCCAAAGCAAATCTTAAACTATGCACAAATTTAGGGGGAGCCCTTGCTTTTCACATACTTCTCAAAGCGACAATGTTTTTCACTCTTATTATCATTCGTCGAAGCTTTGATCTATATGTTGTCATCAATTACCAAAAAGGGGGAGATTGAAAGTGCAACTATCCCTGGGTGGTTTTGGTAATTCCTAACAACATATAGCTCATTGAGCTAACATTATTCCAAGATTAATATTTCAGGAAAAGCTCAATGAATGGCATGGCATGGATGAGGAAAGTGGACCCCTCAAAATACTAAGGATAAAAAGTTTGGCTCAAGCTCAAAGCTCAAGACTCTACATTTTATATTTTAGTGATCCAAGATCACATTGAGTCTATAGGAAAAGCCAATACTATCAAGGAGGTATGAGGTGTTGCTTGATGGGGTTCTTGCTTCATAGTGCTTAGTGATATGCTCCAAAACCCTCAACTACCTTCCCGCATCCACATATGACCTGAACCAAAAGTCAAACTCAGCCCCACCGATTCTTTCTATCCGGCGCCACCGAGTTCAGATGTCATAGCCACTGCCACAAACCCTAGGCAAATCGGTCTCACCGATAGGGATCTCGGTCACACCGAGACGGGGTTGTAATCTCTCTGTTTTCCTTCGTAACGTTTCGGTCCTACCGAGATGAGCGATCGGTCCCACCGAGATTGCAATGTAAACTCTCTGTTTCCCCTTTGTAACATTTCGGTCTCACCAAAATGAGCAAATCGGTCCCATCGAGTTTACCTGACCAACTCTCTGGTTAGCTTATTACCAAAATCGGTCCCACCGAGTTTGTGTAATAGGTCACACTGAGACTATGTTATGCCCTAACCCTAACCATATCGGTCCTACCGAGTTGCGTTTCAGTCCCACCAAAAATCCTAACGGTCACTAGGTTTGCTAAATCAGTCCGACCGAGTTTCTCAATTCGGTCTCACCGAGATTGGTAAATTGTGTGTAACGGTTAGTTTTTGTGTGGAGGCTATATATACCCCTCCACCCACTCTTCATTCGTGGAGAGAGCCATCAAAACATATCTACACTTCCAATACACATTTTCTGAGAGAGAACCACCTACTCATGTGTTGAGGCCAAGATATTCCATTCCCACCATATGAATCTTGATCTCTAGCCTTCCTCAAGTTGCTTTCCACTCAAATCTTCTTTCCACCAAATCCAAATCCTGTGAGAGAGAGTTGAGTGTTGGGGAGACTATCATTTGAAGCACAAGAGCAAGGAGTTCATCATCAACACACCATTTGTTACTTCTTGGAGAGTGGTGTCTCCTAGATTGGCTAGGTGTCACTTGGGAGCCTCCGACAAGATTGTGGAGTTGAACAAAGGAGTTTGTAAGGGCAAGGATATCGCCTACTTTGTGAAGATCTACTGCTAGTGAGGCAAGTCCTTCATGGGCTATGGCCATGATGGAATAGACAAGGTTGCTTCTTCATGGACCCTTCGTGGGTGGAGCCCTCCGTGGACTCGCGCAACCGTTACCCTTCGTGGTGAAGTCTCCATCAACGTGGATGTACGATAGCACCACCTATCGGAACCACGACAAAAACATCCGTGTCTCCAATTGCGTTTGATTCTCCAAACCCTTCCCTTTACATTCTTGCAAGTTGCATGCTTTACTTTCCACTGCTCATATACTCTTTGCATGCTTGCTTGAATTGTGTTAAGATTGCTTGACTTGTGCTAAGATAGCTAAAATCTGCCAAAGACTAAAATTGAGAAAAGGGATAGATTTTTAATTGGTCAAGTAGTCTAATCACCCCCCTTCTAGACATACTTTCGATCCTACACATAGCTATGCTCAATAAGCAGGAAGCCCCCAAGTGATTCATATGAAGTAACAATAAGGACACATATTCTCAGAAATGAAATGACAGAGGCCCTGAATTATCAGGGATGTCGGCTTTATTATATTCATCATAATATATACATGGATAGAAATATGTACATCACAAGAGCCGGTGGCACAAGTGTAATAAGGCCGAAGATGAGCAATATTCCACAACCGGTGGGTCTCCTCCTCCTACGTGCGTGAGACCTTGTGGTCTCGAACGTCGATAAGGTAGTATGATCCGTTGTTCAAATTTTTGCTGACCACATAGGGCCCTTACGAAGGTGGGGATAGCTTGTGCATATCAGTTTGATATTGGATAAGACGGAGCACCAAATCTCCTTCTTGAAAGGTTCTGGTTTTATCCTGGCGGCTGTCATAACAACGTAGATTGCTGGTAAATCACCGAACGAGCCGCCGCATGGTCACGCTCCTCATCCAACAAGTCAAGATCATCCTGACGTGCTTTTTCATTATCAGCTTCAACATAAGCCGCCACACGGGGCGAATCGTGACAATGTCACTAGGGAGAACCACCTCTGCTCCGTAAACCATGAAGAAAGGTGTGTAACCCGTAGATCTGTTGGGGGTAGTATTGATGCTTCATAACACTGAGGGCAATTCCTCCACCCAACAACCCGGCGTCCTCTGCAAAGGCACCATAAGCCGTGGCTTGATGCCTCTCAAAATTTCCTGATTGGCTCTTTCAGCTTGACCATTGGACTGGGGGTGAGCCACTAACGATACATCAAGTCGAATATGCTCTCGTTGACAGAATTATTTCATAGCACCCCTGGATAGATTAGTGCCATTATTAGTTATAATATCGCGGGGATAACCAAAACGAAGATCACCTTTTTGATGAATTGAACTGTTGTCGCCGCGTCACACTTACTGACCGGCTCTGCCTCAACCCACTTTGTAAATTTGTCAATGATACGTCCATTTTGCATCATGTTTCCTTACTGCTATTTATAATGTTTTTATTCATAATAATGCTTTTTGGAGTAATTCTAATGCCTTTTCTCTCATAATTTACAAGGAACACACCAACAGGGAGAATTCTGGCAGCTGGAAATCTGGACCTGGAAAAGCTACGTTAGGCCACCTATTGTGCACAACTCCAAATGAGCTGAAACTTTATGGAGATTTTTTATGGATTATTTGAAAAATATTGGAGCCAATAAACACCAGAGGGGGCCACTAGGTGGGCACAACCCACCTGAGCGCGCCAGGCCCCCCAAGCGCGCCCCGGTGGGTTGTGGCCTCCTCGGCCCACCTCCGGTGCCCATCTTCTGGTATATAAGTCATTTTGACCTAGGAAAATAAGGAGGAGACTTCTGGGACGGAACGCCGCCGCATCGATGTGGAACTTGGGCAGGAGCACTTTTGCCCTCCAGCGAAGCGATTCCGCCGGGGGAACTTCCCTCCCGGAGGGGGAAATCATCGTCGTCATCATCACCAACAACTCTCCCATCTTGGGGAGGGCAATCTCCATCAACATATTCAATAGCACCATCTCCTCTCAAACCCTAGTTCATCTCTTGTGTTCAATCTTGTTACCGGAACTATAGATTGGTGCTTGTGGGTGACTAGTAGTGTTTATTACATCTTGTAGTTGATTACTATATGGTTTATTTGGTGGAAGATTATTTGTTCAGGTCCATTATGCTATTTAATACTCCTCTGATCATGAGCATATTTATCATTTGTGAGTAGTTACTTTTGTTCTTGAGGTCATGGGAGAAATCATGTTGCAAGTAATCATGTGATATGTGTTCGATATTTTGATAGTATGTATGTTGTTATTCCCTTAATGGTGTCATGTGAACATCGACTACATGACACTTCACCATATTTGTGCCTAAGGTAATGCATTGTGTAGTAGCAATTAGATGGTGGGTTGCGAGAGTGACATAAGCTTAAACCCTAGTTTATGCGCTATTTCATAAGGGACCGATTGGATCCAAAAGTTTAATGCTATGGTTAGAATTTATTCTTAATATTTTTCTCGTAATTGTGGATGCTTGCGGGAGGGTTAATCATAAGTAGGAGGTTTGTTCAAGTAAGAACAGCACCTAAGCACCGGTCCACCCACATATCAAATTATCAAAGTAGCTAAAACAAATCAAACCAACATGATGAAAGTGACTAGATGAAATTCCTGTGTACCCTCAAGAACGCTTTGCTTATCATAAGAGACCGTTTTGGCCTGTCCTTTGCCTCAAAAGGATTGGGCTACCTTGCTGCTTTTGTTACTATTATCGTTACTTGCTTGTTACAAATTATCTTGCTATCAAACTACTTTGCTACTTACAATTTCAGCACTTGCAGACATTACCTTACTGAAAACTACTTGTCATTTCCGTCTGCTCCTCGTTGGGTTCGACACTCTTACTTATCGAAAAGAGCTACAATTGATCCCCTATACTTGTGGGTCATCAAGGCTATTTTCTGGCACCGTTGCCGAGGAGTGAAGCGCCTTTGGTAAGTGGAATTTGGTAAGGAAACATTTATATAGTGTGCTAAAATTTATTGTCACTTGTTACTATGGAAAACAATCCTTTGAGGGGTTTGTTCGGGGTATATTCACCTCATCCGAAACCACAATTAGCTACCCCTCAACCTACTGCACCTACTGAAAATATTGAATATGAAATTCCTTCGGGTATGATAGAACAATTGCTAGCTAATCCTTATGCAGGAGATGGAACTGAACATCCTGATATGCACTTGATATATGTGGAACAAATTTGTGGATTGTTTAAGCTTGCAGGTTTACCCAGGGATGAAGTGATGAAAAAGCTTTTCCCTTTATCTTTTAAGGGAACAACATTGACATGGTATAGGCTATGTGATGATATTCGATCATGGAATTGGAATCATTTGAAATTGGAGTTCCACCAAAAAAATTATCATATGCATCTAGTTCATTGTGATCGGAATTATATATATAATTTTTGGCCTCATGAAGGATAAAGTATCGCTCTAGCTTGGGGGAGGCTTAAGTCAATGTTATATTCATGCCCCAATCATGAGCTCTCAAGAGAAATTATTATCCATAATTTTTATGCTTGGCTTCCTCGTAATGATCAAACCATGCTTGATACTTCTTGTGCTGGTTCATTTATGAAGAAGACTATTGAATTCCGGTGGGATCTTTTGGAAAGAAAGGCAACTCTGAAGATTGGGAACTCGGCGAAAGTAAAGAGTCAGGTATTAAACTTAAGTAAGATTGTGTTAAATCTTTTATGGATACTGATGCTTTTCAAAAGTTTAGCACTAAATATGGACTTAACTATGAGATAGTAGCCTCCTTTTATGAATCATTTGCTACTCATGTTGAACTCTCTAAGGAGAAGTAGTTCAAATATCACCCACCTATTAAAGAAGAAATTAAAGGACTAGTACCAGTTAAAGAAGAAACAATACTTTATAATGTTGATCCAGTTGTTCCTTCTGCTTATATTGAGAAAGCACCTTTCCCTGTTAGGATTAAGGAACATGCTAAAGTTTCAACTTTGGTTAACAAAAGCTATATTACAACACCTAAAACTGATGAACAAATTAAAGTAGAACCTAGTATTGCTATGGTTAAAGATCTTTTGGAAGAAGATATGGATGGGCATGTTATTTACTTCTTTGAAGAAGCTGCTAGAATTGCTAAACCTGATAAAAGAGATAAACATAGACCTGTTGTCGGCATGCCAGTTATTTTAGTTAAAATAGGAGATCACTGTTATCATGGTTTATGTGACATGGGTGACGGTGTCCTGGACTAGGGGGTACTCACCACGTCGTCTCCCGACCAGCTGGATCAGGCCGAGGACCGCCATGGCGGTTCACTATTGGGCCGGTTCGGACAGCCCATGCCGCATACAAGGAGGATTCTACTAGACTTGGCGCCCAAGACAAGGACTCCTCTAAACCATAGGCCTATGGTGCATATATAAGCCGAGGCCAGGCTAGTCAATAGACAATCTCATATTCATTACTACAATCTCGTGGTAGATACATATACTCTGTACTACACCCATATGAACACAATCAAAAGCAGCATGTAGGGTATTATCTCATCAAGAGAGCCCGAAGCTGGGTAAAACCCCGTGTCCATGTTACCATCGCTCCCAGACGCCTAGCTTAGGACCCCTACTACGAGATACGCCAGATATTGAACCGATATTGGTGCTTTCATTGAGAGCCTGCTAGCGGTCGGCACGGGGCGATGGGAATTCAGATCGTCTCCGGCGCGATGTACGCATCGAAGCCGAGCTTTATGGTTGATGTCGGCATCTTTTGTTGCCGGCTCGACTGGCCACCTTGGCTTAACCAAGGACTGTGCCCTACCTCCGATCGTCATGTTTGGACAAGGGCCTTCATCAACATCAACTCCGATCTCTATCATGATCATGGAAGAATCATCCATGGAGCTCGGGGGCTCAACGTCAACATTGCCCTTGGGCGACCGTGCTGTTTTTTCCAAACAGCAAACTTGTATCCACTAACACCACCTCCTTGAGCATCGCTTTGACGATTCCTTCGGTGGAATTGTGCGGAATTAAGTGTACAACAACCATGCCAAATTTCGTCGAGTTCCGATGGAGGAACCTCTGGCAATCTACTATATACCGGAGCCATGTCAAATCTGGACGGGAATGTGGACGAGTTTAGGGCGTGGTCTCTAGAGCCCAGCTCGGACGTCCTTTGGAAGATCCAACCGTTCATCTGCTGCAGAATTCCCATATCTACCACCCCTCCAACTTTCAGCTCGATCCGACGGTTCAAACTCCGGTAACCTTCCGATGAGTGGACCAATTTTCGGGATCTGTTTTCTGCGCGAATACGAATCCTGCCCGAGTTCATGTTTCTTCATGAACGGAATATTGGAAAACCCTTTTGAAGGAATTTTTTTAAGGTATTGTGCATTGTTTTTTAACACGTAACCATAAAATTTTAAGCCTCCTCCCATGTAGCGACCCGACTTGGTAAGAGTCGAAGTCTCTGTTCTTACCGTGCTAGTCCCTGGATCGACTTGCTAGCACACACAGTACTCGATGAAATAACAGAAATAACACACATCTCTTTATTACATCGATAGTCCAGGAGCAATACATTTATTACAAAATAGGGCATAGAGCCAATAAGCAAATATTCCGGAATCAAAGTAGTAAATGAGTCCAACATCCACAAGCAAGGTTGAGTGTAGAACATCGACCTATCGCACCTTAATCCTTGTCGGATATATCTGCAACGTGATAAGTTGCAGCCATAAAGGTCAGTACATTGAATGTACTGGCAAGTCACATCATAAGTGTAAAGAACCTACTTGTACATGCAATTTGGCTAGTGGAAAGCTCTAAGTTTAGTTTTTTGCATAAAGCTAGTTTTTCCCTATTAGGAAACATGTTATTCTACTACTACACATTTGCATAGGATGAGTTGGCAAACCCAACTCCATCCATTCCCAAGTTTCATTTAAAACCCAACTTTTTAATTAAAGGTGAGGAGATCTCCCGGCATTTCCACTACTAGATGCTCAACTTATCTGTAACCGGGGACACGGCTAATCGATTAGGTTGACAATCTGTAGAGGTTGCGCACTTTTCCCCACAAGACTCGACCACCTCCATGATCGGAAGATCGAGACATAGTCTTTCAAAAATGTTCCCCCTTAACCCACGGATAGGCCGGCACACCTACATCATTCTACATCTGCTAGCCCATCCCGGAAGGGGTCACACTAACTACTCAACTAAGCCAGAGCCCATATTGGCTTGTGGCTGCACACGTAAGCTTCTAGACATGAGAATATGATTGATCTCTTTGAGCCTGAGCGGACGGTCCACTAGTGGTGCACCACCATGGATTTCCCATGCGTGCCCCACTGTACTTCGCCACCATTCCAACAAGTTTCCGCCCAGGTAGTTCATTAATTATCTTAGGTTCTATTTACTACATTGTCACTCATACTTTACAATGATCACTCCCCAATCCACGTCTACTTAGGGAAGCAACATAATGTAAAACGATGGCGACAAACTTATAAGGTTCAGACCTACCTTAATGAACGACTAGGTGAAAAGCATGGTCATGCAGCATCAATTCCTACCATGCAGTCTTACCGCAAAGAACTAAGTGCATAATAAAAACATAGGTAATAAAACATGATCAAGATGCAACTTGCCTTGGTAGTGCTAGTTGAATTCTAAAGACTGATAATATTCTGCTTCGCACTCCGCGCAATCTATCACAAAGAAGATAAACAAACGTAAGCAAACACTTCAGAGAACCAAGACGAACATGCAAAGCAAGAAGTCTCGGAAAAACCAAATGAACAAACAACACACTTAACTTGCATGAAAATATTCTAAGTGCAAAACAACATAGGCCTATGGTTCAAGAAGTGATGTGAACCATAGTGCATACTATGCATACTAGTAAAAATATTAATGGGCAGATCCTAGTGTGTGTAAAATATTGTGACAAAGGTCCAGATGATAGGGTTTGGCTACGGTGGCAGAATGCAAAAAGAATCAACTTAATCGGAGCTACGGTTTGAGAGGTATGGCCATTTGAAGTTCGAATTCGAATCTGAATAAATTCAAATTTGAATCTGAATAAATTTTTGCAAAAAGGATATCACTGGATAGATCTAAACAATACGAAGAATTTGCCGTTGGTTTCATCGAGTTTGGATCTACGGTTAAAAAGTTGTGGCTACGCAAAATTTAGGGACTAATCTGCTAATTACAGGGACTAAACAGAGAAGAAAACTATCGCAACCAAGTCCCTGGCCACGTGGCGGCTCCTGGCTGACCGAGCAGCGTCCGCTGCGGAGGCTATACGGCGAACAGTCGCTAAATAAGAAAAATAGTGGCGGCGGCTAACTTAAACAAAAACCGATCGGTTTTAAATTAAAAACCTACGGTTAACCGCGTACCGGTTTGACTAAAAAAACAAATAACCTAATCTAATCTAGGCCGTTGGTGACCGATCTAACGGGCGAAGGTGGGGCGGTGGCTCACAGTGGGCTGGAGGTGGCCGGCGACGATGTCGACGACGGTGGCGGCGGCTCGGGTCGAACGGGGCGGAGGCTACGGCGGGTCCCAGCGACGGGGAAGAAGACGGGGAGGTGCGGCGTGTGGAGGGCGTCGCGAAGGTGGTGGCGGCGTGCGTCGGCGGCGTCTGGACGGGGCGGGGCGAGGACGGCGGCCTTCGGTGCTCCGGCGTCGACGGTGCGGTGGCTCCGACGGGACCTAGGGGCAAAAATCTTGTCAAAAGGATGCACCTCGGTGGGCTAAGGAATTTACAAAAAAGGGATGGTCGGAGTGGTCTACGGGCAACGAAATGCTCCGGCGAGTTGCGCGGCTCCGGCGAGATGCGAACGGCGACAACGAGCAGTAAGGGCGGCGTGGGAAGAAGTGGGACGGCGAGGATGGAAGAGGGGGTTCGGGGGCATTTATAGGCGCGGCCAGAGGGCTCAGGGTTGACGGATAAGGCCTCATCCATGAGAGAGCCGAGCGGCGGTTGCGGGAGCGCGGCGAGGGTGCTTATCTCACGCGGTGCAGGAGGTTGGGGACGGCCTGACGGGCGGGGCCCGCCTGGCAGTGGCAGCGAGAGGAGGCGAGCGAGAGGGGGCGCGGGCGGTCGACCGGGCGGAAGGCGTCGGGCGCTGGGGCGCTGGCCTTGGGCCAAATGGCCAGCTGGGCCGGTTGGGGCGCTCCTGGGCCGAACCCAGTTTCGGTCCAGGCTGCGATGAGTGCGTGCGTGCATTTTTTTTAAACCGAAGACTAAAGGGGCCCTAAACAATTCAAATGAATTAATAAAAACACCACAATAATTTCTAAAATAACTATACAATATTTAGAGCATAATGAACATTAACTTAAGCACAGAACATTTTGAAAATATTTTCCTAATGCAATTAATGCACTTTTTGCAAATAAAATAAATACCAATAAACTGCAAAACTTCAAATAATATTCAAAATAAAATTTCCCACTCTTTTATATTTTGAGGAAGTCATCTTATCCCCCTCTCATTTGTTTTTCTCGAGTGGAAAAAATATTATTTTAATATTTTAAAAACTCCAAAATGCAAAGAAATATGATATGCATTGAATGATTCTATTAACATCCAAATTTAATAAAATTTGGGATGTTACAAACCTACCCCCTTAAGATGAATCTCGTCCTTGAGATTCGGGTTGGCCAGCAAAAAGGTGTGGATGGTCCTGTCTAAGATCTTCCTCTCGTTCCCAAGTAGCTTCCTCCTCGGTGTGGTGACTCCACTGAACCTTGCAGAACTTGATGATCTTGGTACGAGTGATTCTCTCTGCAGTCTCAAGAATTTTAATAGGTTTCTCCTCATAAGTCAGATCATTCTCCAACTGAATTGCCTCGAGTGGCATTGTATCTCTCAAAGGGATCTCTGCCATCTCTACATGACACTTCTTCAGCTGAGAAACATGAAACACATCATGAACTCCTGACAAAGCCTCTGGTAATTCCAACTGGTATGCAACCTCTCCTCTGCGTTCCAGAACTCTATATGGCCCCACAAATCGTGGTGCTAACTTTCCCTTGACTCCAAATCTCTTAATACCTCGAAGTGGAGACACTCGAAGATATGCTCTATCTCCCACCTCATAGGTCACTTCCTTGCATTTAGCATCAGCATAACTCTTCTGCCTTGACTGAGCTATCTTAAGTCTGTCACGAATCAACTTGACCTTCTCCTCAGAATCCCTGATCAAATCAGGTCCAAACAATTTGTGATCTCCAACTCCATTCCACATCAAAGGTGTCCTGCATTTCCTTCCATACAATGCCTCGAAAGGGGCCATCTGCAAACTGGCTTGGTATCTGTTGTTGTACGAGAACTCTGCGAAGGGTAAGTTATCATCCCAACTAGACCCATAGTCTAGCGCACAAGCTCTCAACATGTCCTCCAGAATCTGATTGGCTCTCTCTGTCTGCCCATCAGTCTGCGGATGGAAGGTTGTACTGAACTCTAGCCTGGTACCCAAAGTTTCATGCAACTGATTCCAAAACTTTGAGGTAAACTATGTTCCTCTATCTGATATGATGCTCCTCGGAACTCCATGCAGACATATGATCATGGTCATATATATCTTTGCCAGCTTAGCACTTGTATAGGTGGTCTTCATTGGAATGAAGTGAGCAACCTTGGTCAACCGATCCACTATCACCCAAATGGAATCATAACCTGAACGGGTCCTGGGTAACCCCGTGATAAAGTCCATACCGAGTTTATCCCATTTCCAATCAGGTGTCGACAACGGCTGAAGTAAACCTGCCGGTTTCTGATGTTCTTCCTTTACTCTCTGACATACATCACATATTTCCACATACTCGGCAATTTCTCGCTTCATATCGGCCCACCAAAAACTTTCCTTCAAGTCCAAGTACATCTTGGTGTTGCCTGGGTGTATCGAGTATGATGAGTCATGAGCCTCCTGAAGAATCAACTTCCTGATCTCCGGGTCATTAGGTACGCAAATCCGTTGCTCAAACCATATGGTTCCATTTTCATCCTCACGGAATCCTTCTGCTTTCCCTTTGATCATCATTTCCTTTATCTCAACAATACCTTGGTCCAACTTCTAGGCCTCTCTGATTCTTCCCAACAAGGTGGATTGTACCTCGAGTGCAGCAACATAACCTCTTGGAACTATTTCCAACTGAAGGTCTCTAAGCTCATCACATAACTCCTGAGGTAAATCTCCTGCTGTAAGGGTATTAACAAAACTCTTACGGCTCAAAGCATCCGCCAAAACATTGGCTTTTCCTGGATGATAATGCAGACTCATGTCATAATCCTTTATAAGTTCTAACCATCTCCTTTGCCTGAGATTCAACTCCTTCTGCGTGAAGATGTACTTCAAACTCTTGTGATCCGTGTAAACATCACAACGATTCCCAATAAGATAGTGTCTCCATGTCTTGAGTGCATGCACTACGGCTGCCAACTCCAAATCATGCGTGGCATAGTTCAACTCATGAGGTCGAAGCTGTCGTGAAGCATAAGCTACCACCTTTCCCTCTTGCATAAGAACACCTCCAAGTCCCTGACTTGAAGCATCAAAATACACCTGAAAGTCCTTGTGTACGTCAGGCAGGATTAGTACTAGGGCTGTAACCAAACGCTTCTTCAACTCTTGGAAGCTGGCTTCACACTCTTCAGTCCAAATGAACTTGGTGTCCTTCTTCAACAACGCTATCATGGGCCTTGCAATCTTGGAGAAATTTTCAATAAATCTCTGGTAATATCCAGCAAGTCCAAGGAAACTACGAATCTCGCCAACTGTGGTGGGTGCATTCCATTCTGTGACTGACTCTACCTTGGTAGGGTCCACTGCAGTCCCTTCACTTGACACAACATGTCCAAGAAATCCGACTTCCTTCAGCCAAAACTCACACTTGCTGAACTTGGCATAAAGTTGATGTTCTCTGAGCTTCTCCAGAACTAAGCGCAGATGTTCCGCATGTGCCTCCTCATTCTTGGAGAAAACCAATATGTCATCAATGAATACCACAACGAACTTATCCAAGAACTCCATGAACACCTTGTTCATCATGCTCATAAAATAGGCAGGGGCATTAGTCAAACCAAAGGACATGACTGTATACTCATAAAGCCCATACATTGTGGTAAAAGCTGTCTTGGATATATCCTTCTCACGAATCTTCAACTGGTGATAACCCGATCGAAGATCGATCTTGGAGAAAACACTAGCTCCTTCTAGTTGGTCAAACAAGTCATTGATCATCGGCAGGGGATACTTGTTCTTGATGGTCACCTCTTTCAAAGAGCGATAATCCACACACATCCTCAAGGTTCCATCCTTCTTCTCCACTAAGAGTATTGGGGCTCCCCAAGGTGATGAACTCGGGCGAATATACCCTTTCTCTAGCAACTCCTTAATCTGTTTCTTGACTTCCTCCAAATCATTAGCATGCATCCGATACAGCCTCTTGGAGATAGGTCATGTACCTGGCAGCAACTCAATCAAAAACTCAATCTCCCGATCTGGCGGCATACCTGGTAACTCCTTCGGAAATACATCGGGATAATCCTTCACCACTGGTACTTCTTCCTGGACAACTCCCGTAAGAGAGTTCACCTGAGTCCTCTTAGGCTTAAGCCTATATACATACTTGATCCTCTTCTTCTCTAGGGTGGTGAGAAAAATCGATCTACTAGCACAGTCAATGTTCCCCTCATACTTGGACATCCAATCCATCCCTAGGATTACATCCAACCCTTGCAACTCTAGCTTGATCATGTCTGTGGGAAAAACATGTCCCCCTATGTTCAAAGGCAACTAGAAACATCCCTGACTAGCCATAGACTCGGCTCCTAGGGAACTCACTAGAATGGGTGACTTAAGAGCTATGGTAGGCAACTTATGTTTATCCACGAATCCCCTTGATATGAATGAATGCGATGCACCAGTGTCAAAAAGAATGAGTGCTGGAAACGAATTAACCAAGAACTTAGCAATCACCGCGTCAGGCTGCTCATAGACCTCTTCCACATTGACATGATTCACATTCCCCTTAGTGAAAGGATTATGCTTCTTGCCTCCAAAATTCCCATTTCCATTCCCATTTTGCTGCTCGGGACACTCATTGGAGTAGTGCCCTGTCTTCTTGCATTTGAAGCAAGTGATGTGACTCAGATCTTTCTTCATTGGTGTAGAAGAGTTGAAATGCTGCTGGTTGACATTCCCTCCATTGCCATATCCATGCTTGTGACCATGGTGGTTGTATCCATTTCCTCCATGCTGAATGTGGGCTCCATGGTTATGATGATTCCCTCCAAACTTGCTAGTGCCTGATCGAGAACTTCCTGAGTATGGGTTGTAGCGAGGTTTCTGTTGAACTCCAGAGTTATACTTCCCATGACCGTACTTCCTCTTACGATTCTCCATCTGCTGGTGCTTGCCTTCGAGAATGGTAGCCGTATCAACCAGCTCCTGATAGTTCGCAAAGGTCGCCACAGTCAACTGAACTCACAACTCATCGTTCAGTCCCTCCAGAAACTTCTCCTGCTTGGCTGCATCAGTGGCCACGTCCTCTGGGGCATAACGGGCCAACTTACTGAACTCATCAACATACTGAGATACCATGCGTCCTCCCTGGCGCAAGCTGCGGAACTCCTTCTTCTTCAGACTCATGGCTCTAGCTGAGACATGAGTAGTGCAGAATGCCTGCTGGAACTGAGTCCAAGTCACACTCTCCAAGGGGTATGTGGTGGTGTAGTTCTCCCACCAAGCAGCGGCCGGGCGATCCAGCTGATGGGCGGCGAACTTCACCTTCTCAGTATCATTGCATCCTGCTGTGGCCAGCTCCCTTCCTATCTTGCGGAGCCAGACATCTGCAACGATCGGCTCCGTGCTGCTGGAGAACACGGGTGGGTTCAGCCTTAGAAAACGGGTAAGACTGTCAACTGGGGGTGGCGGCGGTGGGTTGTTGTTGTTGTTGTTGTTGTTGTTGTTGTTGTTGTTGTTCTGGTTCTGGTTCTGGATGAGCATTTGCATAAGAGCATTCTGCTGCTGGATCAATTGGGTGAGTTCTAGCGGAAAGTTGAATCTGGGGTCACGTCTTGGAGGCATCTGATGGGTTTAGAGTGGATGAGAAGTTAGAATAGAATAAGGCCTAGTGAGTAAAATCACACTACCCATATGCACATGATAGCAATAAAACTTCAAATAACTCCAATTCAATTTCAAACAAAGAGGTTCACACAAATAATCAAACCTAAGGTAAGCCATGTCACAAGATTTGACAAGGTCTTACAAATGACATAAAACTAATCGGATAACGAAATCGACTTCCTAAACTCTCATGGTGGTAAAATCTAACTCTCATCGGATGAGGACCAGTCAACCATGTTGACATCAGGTGTCCTTGCATCATTGTCTGTGTCGTCATCTCCAAGCTCATCATCCTGGTCCTTGTCCTGGCTGACGTAATCTCCATAAGAGTGATCCTCCTGGATGTTTTCTCCCTCATCCAGCTTCTCCTCGGCCTCCTCAAGCTCAAGCTTCAGGTCGTCGATCTTCTCCTGTAGTGCGTACAGCTCTCCCTCATGCTCGATGCGAGCGTCCTGGAGTTCCTCCTCGAGATCGGCCTTGCGAGTCATGAGGTTCTTGATGACGATCATGTTGTCGGACAGCTCCAGCTCCATCATACGAATGTGATCCTTCGTGTCCTGGATATGGGATGCTATCGTCTCGTCCTCCAAGGTACGCACCACATCTCCATTCACGTCACGACGTTCGTACATCATGAAGGAGGTCTGCTTGAGGTCCTCGTCATACTCCTCCCGAATACGTCCGAGTGCAATGTGAGCAGCGATGCCCCTGCCCAAGCCCCATGTTGAAGTATCCACATGGAAATCAATGGGCTTGGTGCGGTTTCTGAGGATGCGTCCAGGGATATGGGCATCGATCCTCCAACGTGTCTCCTCGGGCAGGGTGGCGGTGAAGGTTCCAATGAATGTGGGAAGCCCAATCTTCAGGTGCTTCACGATCTTCACCAGCTGTCGTCCAAAAGGCATGGTCTCATCGGGCTGCTCAAACTCAACAATGGCGGACGACATCTACATTTTGAAAGAGAGAAGAAATTAGTACTGAAGTAGAGAAGGTACGAGACCAAAGGATATATAGGGAAAGTGAAAAAAATGTAGTTTTTTATCCTATGGCTTTTCCATTTTCTAGGGGTCGTGTCCTACAGTCAATGTGTGCTCTGATACCATCTTGTAGCGACCCGACTTGGTAAGAGTCGAAGTCTCTGTGCTTACCGTGCTAGTCCCTAGATCGACTTGCAAGCACACACAGTACTCGATGAAATAACAAAAATAACACACATCTCTTTATTACATTGATAATCCAGGAGCAATACATTTATTACAAAATAGGGCATAGAGCTAATAAGCAAATACTGCGGAAGCAAAGTAGTAAATCAGTCCAACATCCACGAGCAAGGTTGAGTGTAGAACATCGACCTATCGCACCTTAATCCTCGTCGGATATATCTGCAACGTGATAAGTTGCAGCCATAAAGGTCAGTACATTGAATGTACTAGCAAGTCACATCATAAGTGTAAAGAACCTACTTGTACATGCAATTCGGCTGGTGGAAATCTCTAAGTTTAGTTTTTTGCATAAAGCTAGTTTTTCCCTATTAGGAAACATGTTATTCTACTACTACACATTTGCATAGGATGAGTTGGCAAACCCAACTCCATCCATTCCCAAGTTTCATTTAAAACCCAACTTTTTAATTAAAGGTGAGGAGATCTCCCGGCATTTCCACTACTAGATGCTCAACTTGTCCGTAACCGGGGACATGGCTAATCGATTAGGTTGACACTCTGTAGAGGTTGCGCGCTTTTCCCCACAAGACTCGACCACCTCCATGATCGGAAGATCGAGACATAGTCTTTCAAAAATGTTCCCCTTAACCCACGGATAGGCCGGTACACCTACATCATTCTACATCTGCTAGCCCATCCTGGAAGGGGTCACACTAACTACTCAACTGAGCCAGATCCCATATTAGCTTGTGCCTGCACACGTAAGCTTCTAGACATGAGAATATGATTGATCTCTTTGAGCCTGAGCGAACGGTCCACTAGTGGTTCACCACCATGGATTTCCAATGCGTGCCCCACTGTACTTCGCCACCATTCCAACAAGTTTCCGTCCAGGTAGTTCATTAATTATCTTAGGTCCTATTTACTACATTGTCACTCATACTTTCCAATGGTCACTCCCCAATCCACGTCTACTTAGCGAAGCAACATAATGTAAAACGATGGCGACAAAGTTATAAGTTTCAGACCTACCTCAACAAACTACTTGGTGAAAAGCATGGTCATGCGGCATCAATTCCTACCATGCAGTCTTACCGCAAAGAACTAAGTGCATAATAAAAACATAGGTAATAAAACATGATCAAGATGCAACTTGCCTTGGTACTGCTGGTTGAATTCTAAAGACTGGTAATATTCTGCTTCGCACTCCGCGCAATCTATTGCAAAGAAGATAAACAAACGTAAGCAAACACTTCAGAGAACCAAGAAGAACATGCAAAGCAAGAAGTCTCGGAAAAACCAAATGAACAAACAACACACTTAACTTGCACGAAAATATTCTAAGTGCAAAACAACATAGGCCTCTGGTTCAAGAAGTGATGTGAACCATAGTGAATACTATGCATACTAGTAAAAATATTAATGGGCGGATCCTAGTGTGTGTAAAATATTGTGACAAAGGTCCAGGTGATAGGGTTTGGCTACAGTGACAGAATGCAAAAAGAATCAACTTAATCGGAGCTACGGTTTGAGAGATATGGCCATTTGAAGTTCGAATTTGAATCTGAATAAATTCAAATTTTAATCTGAATAAAAGTTTGCAAAAAGGATATCACTGGATAGATCTAAACAATACGAAGAATTTGCCATTGGTTTCATCGAGTTTGGATCTACGATTAAAAAGTTGTGGCTACGCAAAGTTCAGGGACTAATCTGCTAATTACAGGGACTAAACAGAGAAGAAAACTATTGCAACCATGTCCCTGGCCACGTGGCGGCTCCTGGCTGGCCGAGCAGCGTCCACTGCGGAGGCTATACAGCGAACGGCCGCTAAATAAGAAAAACAGTGGCGGCGGCTAACTTAACAAAAACCGATCGGTTTTAAATTAAAAACCCGCGGTTAACCGCATACCGGTTTGACTAAAAAAACAACTAACCTAATCTAATCTAGGCCGTTGGTGACCGATCTAACGGGTGAAGGTGGGGCGGTGGCTCACAGTGGGCTGGAGGTGGTCGGCGACGATGTCGACGACGGTGGCGGCGGCTCAGGTCGAACGGGGCAGCGGCTACGGTGGGTCCCGGCATCGGTGAAGAAGACAGGGAGGTGCGGCACGTCGAGGGCGTCGCGAAGGTGGTGGCGGCGTGCGTCGGCAGCATCCGGACGGGGCGGGGCGAGGACGGCGGCCTTCGGTGCTCCGACGTTGACGGTGCGATGGCTCCGACGGGACCTAGGGGCAAAAATCGTGTCAAAAGGATGCGCCTCGGCGGGCTAAGAAAATTTACAGAAAAGGGATGGTCGGAGTGGTCTACGGGCGACGAAATGCTCCAGCGAGTTGCGTGGCTCCGGCGAGATGCGAACGGCGACAGCAAGCAGTAGGGGCGGCGTGGGAAGAAGCGGGACGGCGAGGATGGAAGGGTGGTTCGGGGGCATTTATAGGCGCGTCCAGAGGGCTCGGGGTCGACGGATAAGGCCTCATCCACGAGAGAGCCGAGTGGCGGTTGCGGGAGCGCGGCGAGAATGCTTATCCCGTGCGGTGCGGGAGGTTGGGGACGGCCTGACGGGCGGGGCCCGCCTGGCAGTGGCAGCAAGAGGAGGCGAGCGAGAGGGGGCGCGGGCGGTCGACCGGGCGGAAGGCGTCGGGCGCTGGGGCGCTGGCCTTGGGCCAAATGGCCAGCTGGGCCAGTTGGGGCGCTCCTGGGCCGAACCCAGTTTTGGTCCAGGCTGCGGTGAGTGCGTGCGTGCGTTTTTTTTAAAACCGAAGACTAAAGGGGCCCTAAACAATTCAAATGAATTAACAAAAACACCACAATAATTTTTAAAATAACTATACAATATTTAGAGCCTAATGAACATTAACTTAAGCACAGAACATTTTGAAAATATTTTCCTAATGCAATTAATGCACTTTTTTCAAATAAAATAAATACCAATAAACTCCAAAACTTCAAATAATATTCAAAATAAAATTTCCCACTCTTTTATATTTTGAGGAAGTCATCTTATCCCCCTCTCATTTGTTTTTCTCGAGTGGAAAAAATATTATTTGAGTATTTTAAAAACTCCAAAATGCAAAGAAATATGATATGCATTGAATGATTCTATTAACATCCAAATTTAATAAAAATTGGGATGTTACATCCGAGGTAATCTTCACCATCACGCTGGTGTCAAACCAGTCCGGCAATATTGCTCCACGCCTGCCGACCTACGCTAGACACATCGCCGGTTTGTTGAGTCGAGCTCAACTTCTTCGATCATCATCTCAGCAAGCCAAACAAGAGTTCAGCATCGCGAAGGATACATCATCACCAACATCAGTGCCCCACGGATTACACGGAGCGGGCACACCGGCATGGCCGCATGGTCACTTCATCAAGCCGGCATTGACCGCGTCACAAGTCGCGACCTGCGTCAGCATGGCCACACTATTGCTTCTTCAAGCCGATGTCCATCACACCAACCTGCTTCAACATCTCGGCTGACATGGCATGTAACATCCCAAATTTTCAATTTGGAATGTTATACATTAGATCATCATGCGTATCTTATTTTCTTGCATTTTGGTCGATCCTAGAAATTTCACGCAACTCAAGGACCTTCGGAGAGAGTTGGAGATTTCGTTATTTTCATATTTGAGAGTTTTCTCAAATTTGAAAAGAGGATCATTTGATTTATTTATTTTATCTTCAATTATTTTTCTGATATCAAAAATATAAGAGAGGGAATAATATGACTTTCTCAAATATAGGAAAAATGAAGATTTAATAAATAGATCAAATTTCGTTTTCCGGTGTTTGTTTGTTTTTCTTTGGATAGGGAAAAATGCGCGTTTTCGAAAATTGCATTTTAGGTCCGGAGTAAAGTTCATTTTGTTCGACTCATTTTTAGGAGTCGGGGAAAATTTACTTTAGAATTTTTGGAGCCCGTTTAGTTTTTCTTTTTCTTGTTTTTCTGTGCGCGGAACCAGTTAAAAAAAATTCCGCGGGCCAGCCGGGCCAAAGGCCCAGCCAGCCGCCGCTCCACCCCAGCCGCGCGCAGCGCCAGGCGCCAGGCGCCAGGCCAGCCGCCGCCTCTTCCCTGGCCGAATCCTATTAGGATTCTAGGCTAGCCCTTTTTCCTTGTTTCGTTTTTCCTTTTCCTACTCTATTTCTTGTCCCCTACCCCAAGTAATCTCTCCCCTCTCCTATATAAATACCCCCATAGACCCCCTCTCCTCACACCAAAAACCCAAACCCCCTCTCCTCCCCAAGCCGCGCCCCACCCCGCGCCCCTCACCCGCCGCCGCCGCCCCTATAGCATCGTCGCCGCCCTAGCACGCCGCCGTCGCCACCGTTCGCCCTGCCTCGCCGAAGGTAGCCCCGCACCTCTCTTTTTCTTCCCCGCGGTTCGGTTCTTTTAAAAGAAACCGTTCCGGTTTTATTTTCCAGTTTTTCTCTCCGATTCTTCGTTTCGGTTTCTTTTCCGAAACCCTAGATCGGTTTTCTGTTTTCTTTTTCGGTTTCTTTTTCAAAAACCCTAGATCAGTTTTCATTCTTCTTTCGGACCGTTCGTCTCAACGAACGTGATCACCGATTATTCCCGGTTAATGATGCCCGTTCGTTTAACCGTTCGTCTCTTTCTTTTCATCGGATTTATTCCGCGATCGCGATCTCAGATCTGATCTTCGTTCTAGTTTATCTTCTCGCCCGTTTATCGGAATCAGGTGATTCAAGCGCCTGGAGTTTCGTCTCGAAACCGCCGTTCCGTCTAATCAACTTGGACAAGTTTTTGCTATGGTAAAATTTGACCTAGTTTCAACTTGCTAGAACCGAGTGGTTTTCTTCCGCCGTTTGTTTTCCCGTCGTTTGTTCGGTTCATTCTTTCTTTGCAACCGGAGTTCTTAAGTTGAACTTTCTGGTTTGTTCTCTCGTTCGAGTTTTACTTGTGCATTAGATGAGTACTTATTGTGTGGTTACTATTGTTTGCTTACGATAGATTGACCGGAGTGTGACGAGTAGATCTATCAAGAGTTTTAAGTGCGAATCATCTTCATCTACATTGCAGGCAAGTCCACACTTTGATCATACCTTTTCTACAACCCAGTTTTATTGCATTAGATCAATCCTCACACATTGCATGGTTAGGATCTAATTAAATTATGGGATGGGAAGTAGATGAGGTAGTACCTATCACCTGCATTATTATGAAACCTTTGGGAGTTACTTCTACGTTTGCTTATTATGCCATGCTTTGCTAGTAGACATGGATTGGGTGAGTGATATCCATGACAGATGTGAGTTGATAATTTTTAATGGTTTATCTAAGGTGGCCACTTAAACACACATCTGGGTGGATTGAGGCACCTGATGTCTATCAGGACTTGCCTGTTTTATTTTGGACCGCCACCCAGGCTCAAAGGGATCATAAGATAATTCATGCTAGAAACTTCCGTGTGCAGCCACATGCTACTATGGGCTCTGGCATAGTTGACTAAGTTGTGCGAACTCTTACGGGGTGGACTAGCAGATGTAGGGGTTGTAGGTGGTACGGTCTACCCCACATGTAAGGTGCTAGCGCTTCTGAAAGACTATGTCTCGGTCATGCGTTTCTCAAACACCAGGTAGTGCGAGAAAACAAACGGAGGCGATCGAGTCATGTGGGTAAAAGTGCGCAAACCTCTGCAGAGTGTATAAACTAATCATGATTAGCCGTGTCCCCGGTTATGGACATCTTGAGTATCTAGTTCATGGATTATCCTGTTGATCTCATCATGTTACTTTAAATGATTATTGTTGGGTTTAATGATGTTACTTAATTGGGATTGAGAATGCTGTCAACCATTCTCAATGTTCAACAACCACCATGATAGTTAAATAAATTTATTCCTTTGCAGTAGGGAAAAATTGGCTTTTCGCAAAAACCTTATAACCATAGAGCTTTTCCACCAGCCAAATATGCATGTAGTGATAGCCTTTATTCATCATTCTCTATGGTGTGAATTTGCCAGTACATTCAATGTACTGACCCTCTGTGGCTGCAACGTCTCATGTTGCAGGATTATCTTACGACGAGTAAGTGATACGTTAGGGTTACGATTTCTACACTCAACTTTGCCGTTGGTGTTGATGGGAATCCACAACCTTGTTGCTTCCGCTATATGGATTGAGGTAATAGTATTTACGTTACTCTATACATGTGATTTACCTCTGTTATAAATCCTTCGAGTCCTGTGTGTGTCAGCATACCGATCCAGGGATGACACTTAAGCACAGAGACTTGATCCATTTGGGTCAGCTCGCTACATGGTAGCTGCAACATCTCCTCACCGACCTGCTCCGACACCTTGGCTGGACCGGGGACTTGGCTATTTCTTCATCAACATACTCTGGTGACTTCGCCGTCACCAGCCGACCAGCTTTGTCACGTTAGCTAGACCGAGGGCTTTGCCTCGGCAAGCCAACCTTTGCCAGCATCACTATGTCGTCGCTTTATTGCCCATCAGGAAATGGGTGTGCGGATCGAGTCCCAATTTTAGGAGTCACCTTTCTTTGGATTGCTACAACAAATAAACCAGGTCCTATTGATCCTAGTAATTTTTGCTTGTTTGGGTTTATTTTTCCCAAGGAATTATTACTCTGGTTTGTTCCATCATCTGTACGTAGGTCTATCAAATGGAGGCCGCATTAACGGCGGTCACACGGTGGTTCGGTAATGGACTTCGACTACGTCACGTGGTCTCTTCGACAAGCTGACGTCGTCGTCCCAATCGGCGTAAATCGGCTCGCGTGATCATGATACGTCTCCAACGTATCTATAATTTTTTATTGCTCCATGCTATATTATTTTCTATTTTGGGCATTATTGGGCTTTATTATTCACTTTTATATTAGTTTTGGGACTAACCTATTAACCGGAGGCCCAGCCTAGAATTGCTGTTTTTTTGCCTATTTTAGAGTTTCGCAGAAAAAGAATATCAAACGGAGTCCAAACGAAATGAAACCTTCGGGGACGTGATTTTTGGAACGAACATGATCCAGGAGACTTGGACCCTACATCAAGCAACCAACAGGGAAGCCACGAGGTAGGGGGTGCGCCTACCCCCCTGGGCGTGCCCTCTACCCTTGTGGGCCCCCTGTTGCTCCCCCGACGTACTTCTTCCTCCTATATATACCTACGTACCCCCAAACAATTAGATACGGAGCAAAAATCTAATTTCACCGCCGCAACCTTCTGTACCCACGAGATCCCATCTTGGGGCATGTTTCGGAGCTCCGCCGGAAGGGGCATCAATCATGGAGGGCTTCTACATCAACACCATAGCCTCTCCGATGAAGTGTGAGTAGTTTACCTCAGACCTCCGGGTCCATAGTTAGTATCTAGATGGCTTCTTCTCTCTTTTTGGATCTCAATACAATGTTCTCCCCCTCTCTCGTGGAGATCTATTCGATGTAATCTTCTTTTGCGGTGTGTTTGTTGAGACTGATGAATTGTGGGTTTATGATCAAGTTTATCTATGAACAATATTTGAATCTTCTAAATTCTTTTATGTATGATTGGTTAGCTTTGCAATTCTCTTCGAATTATCAGTTTGGTTTGGCCTATAAGATTGATCTGTCTTGCAATGGGAGAAGTTCTTAGCTTTGGGTTCAATCTTGCGGTGTCCTTTCCCAGTGACAGTAGGGGCAGCAAGGCACGTATTGTATTGTTGCCATCGAGGATAACAAGATGGGGTTTTTATCATATTGCATGAATTTATCACTCTACATCATGTCATCTTGCTTATGGTGTTACTCTGTTCTTATGAACTTAATACTCTAGATGCATGCTGGATAGCGGTCGATGTGTGGACTAATAGTAGTAGATGCAGGCAGAAGTCAGTCTACTTGTCTCGGACGTGATGCCTATATACATGACCATACCTAGATATTCTCATAACTATGCTCAATTCTATCAATTGCTCAACAGTAATTTGTTCACCCACTGTAAAATACTTATGCTCTCGAGAGAAGCCACTAGTGAAACCTATGGCCCCCGGATCTATCTTCATCATATTAATCTTCCAACACTTAGTTATTTCCGTTGCTTTTTACTTTGCTTTTATTTTACTTTGCATCTTTATCATAAAAAAACCAAAAATATTATCCTATCATATCTATCAGATCTCACTCTCGTAAGTGACCGTGAAGGGATTGACAACCCCTTATCGCGTTGGTTGCGAGGATTTATTTGTTTTGTGTAGGTGTGAGGAACTCGCACATAGGCTCCTACTGGATTGATACCTTGGTTCCCAAAAACTGAGGGAAATACTTACGCTACTTTGCTGCATCACCCTTTCCTCTTCAAGGGAAAACCAACGCAGTGCTCAAGAGGTAGCAAGAAGGATTTCTGACGCCGTTGCCGGGGAGGTCTACGCAAAAGTCAACATACCAAGTACCCATCACAAACCCTTATCTCCCGCATTACATTATTTGCCATTTGCCTCTCGTTTTCCTCTCCCCCACTTCACCCTTGCCGTTTTATTCGCCCTTTCTTTTTCGTTCACCTCTTTTTCGCTTGCTTTTTGTTTGCTCGTGTATTGGATTGCTTGTTTGTCACGATGGCTCAAGATAATACAAAATTATGTGACTTTACCAATACCAACAATAATGATTTCCTTAGCACTCCGATTGCTCCTCCTACAGATACTGAATCTTGTGAAATCAATGCTGCCTTGTTGAATCTTGTCATGAAAGATCAATTCGCCGGCCTTCCTAGTGAAGATGCCGCTACTCATCTAAATAGCTTCGTTGATTTGTGTGATATGCAAAAGAAGAAAGATGTGGACAATGATATTGTTAAATTGAAGCTATTTCCTTTTTCTCTTAGAGATCGTGCTAAAGCTTGGTTTTCGTCTTTACCTAAAAATAGTATTGATTCTTGGAATAAGTGCAAAGATGCTTTTATCTCCAAGTATTTTCCTCCCGCTAAGATCATCTCTCTTAGAAACGATATTATGAATTTTAAGCAACTTGATCATGAACATGTTGCACAAGCTTGGAAGAGGATGAAATTAATGATACGTAATTGCCCAACACATGGTTTGAATTTGTGGATGATTATACAAAAAATTTATGCCGGATTGAATTTTGCTTCTAGAAATCTTTTGGATTCGGCCGCAGGAGGCACTTTTATGGAAATCACTTTAGGAGAAGCTACTAAACTCCTAGATAATATTATGGTTAATTATTCTCAATGGCACACTGAAAGATCTACTAATAAAAAGTGCATGCGATAGAAGAAATTAATGTTTTGAGTGGAAAGATGGATGAACTTCTGGAATTATTTGCTACTAAGAGTGTTTCTTATGATCCTAATGATATTTCTTTGTCTACTTTGATTGAGAATAATAATGAATCTATGGATGTGAATTTTGTTGGTAGGAATAATTTTGGTAACAACGCGTATAGAGGAAACTTTAATCCTAGGCCTTATCCTAGCAATTCCTCTAATAATTATGGTAATTCCTACAACAATTCTTATGGAAATTTTAATAAGATGCCCTTTGAATTTTAGACTAGTGTTAAAGAGTTTATGAATTCGCAAAAGAATTTCAATGCTTTGCTTGAAGAGAAATTGCTTAAAGTTGATGAATTGGTTAGGAACGTTGATAGAATTTCTCTTGATGTTGATTCTTTACAACAGAGATCTATTCCTCCTAAGCATGATATCAATGAGTCTCTCAAAACCATGAGAATTTCCATTGATGAGTGCAAAGAAAGAACCGCTAGGATGCGTGCTAAGAAAGATTGCTTTATGAAAGCGTGTTCTTCAAATTTCTATGAAAATAAAGATGAAGATCTAAAAGTTATTGATGTGTCCCCTATTAAATCTTTTTTTTGCAATATTAATCTTGATAATGATGGGACTGAATATGATCCACCTTTACCTAGAAGGCGTTCCAAAAATTCAGAGTTTTTAGATCTAGATGCTCAAATTGATAAAAGTGGGATTGAAGAGAACAAAACCCTAGATATTAATAAACCCACTATTTTGGATTTCAAAGAATTTAATTATGATAGTTGCTCTTTGACAGATTGTATTTCCTTGTTGCAATCCGTGCTAAATTCTCCTCATGCTTATAATCAAAATAAAGCCTTTACCAAACATATCGTTGATGCTTTGATGCAATCTTATGAAGAAAAACTTGAGTTGGAAGTTTCTATCCCTAGAAAACTTTATGATGAGTGGGAACATACTATTAAAATTAAAATTAAAGATCATGAATGATATGCTTTGTGTGATTTGGGTGCTAGTGTTTCCACTATTCCAAAGACTTTATGTGATTTGCTAGGTTTCCGTGATTTTGATGATTGCTCTCTAAACTTGCACCTTGCGGATTCCACTATTAAGAAACCTATGGGAAGAATTAATGATGTTCTTATTGTTGCAAATAGGAACTATGTGCCCGTAGATTTTATCGTTCTCGATATAGATTGCAATCCTTCATGTCCTATTATTCTTGGTAGACCTTTCCTTAGAACGATTGGTGCAATTATTGATATGAAGGAAGGGAATATTAGATTCCAATTTCCATTAAAGAAAGGCATGGAACACTTCCCTAGGAAGAAAGTAAAATTACCTTATGAATCTATTATGAGAGCCACTTATGGATTGCCTACCAAAGATGGCAATACTTACATCTATCCTTGCTTTTATGCCTAGCTAGGGGCGTTAAACGATAGCGCTTGTTGGGAGGCAATCCAAATTTTTTTTTAGTTTCTTGCTTTTTGCTTCTGTTTAGGAATAAATATTTGTTCTAGCCTCTGGTTAGATGTGTTTTTATGTTTTAATTAGCAATTGTGCCAAGTTAAACCTATAGGATCTTCTTGGATGATAGTTATTTGATCTTGCAGAAATTTCCAGAAACTTTCTATTAACGAAAATAATTTTTAAAAAATCACCAGAACGTGATAAAATATTGATTCCAATTGCTTCTGATCAATAAAAAAATTCTAGGTCTTCCTATTTTGGCTGATTTTTTGGAGTCCAGAAGTTTGCGTTAGTTACAGATTACTACAGACTATTCTGTTTTTGACAGATTCTATTTTTCATGTGTTCTTTGCTTATTTTGATGAATCTATGGCTAGTAAAATAGTTTATAAACCATAGAGAAGTAGGAATACAGTAGGTTTAACACCAATATAAATAAACAATGAGTTCATTACAGTACCTTGAAGTGGTCTTTTGTTTTCTTTCGCTAATGGAGCTCACGAGATTTTCTGTTGAGTTTTGTGTTGTGAAGTTTTCAAATTTTGGGTGAAAGATTTGATGGATTATAGAACAAGGAGTGGCAAGAGCCTAAGCCTGGGGATGCCCATGGCACCCCCAAGATAATCTAAGGACACCAAAAAGCCAAAGCTTGGGGATGCCCCGGAAGGCATCCCCTCTTTCTTCTACTTCCATCGGTAACTTTACTTGGAGCTATATTTTTATTCACCACATGATATGTGTTTTGCTTGGAGCGTCTTGTATGATTTGAGTTTTTGTTTTTTAGTTTACCACAATCATCCTTGCAGTATACACCTTTTGAGAGAGAGACACATGATTTGGAAATTATTAGAATACTCTATGTGCTTCACTTATATCTTTTGAGTTATATAGTTTTGCTCTAGTAGTTCACTTATATCTTTTAGAGCACGATGGTGGATTTGTTTTATAGAAACTATTGTTCTCTCATGCTTCACTTAGATTATTTTGAGAGTCCTACAAAATAGCATGGTAATTTTCTTAAATAATCCTAATATGCTTGGTATTCAAGATTTGTAAAAACTTTCTTATGAGTGTGTTGAATACAAAGAAAAGTTTGATGCTTGATAATTGTTTTGAGATATAAAGATGGTGAAATTAGAGTCATGCTAGTTGAGTAGTTGTGAATTTGAGAAATACTTGTGTTAAAGTTTGTGATTCCCGTAGCATGCACGTATGGTGAACCGTTATGTGATGAAGTCGGAGCATAATTTATTTATTGATTGTCTTCCTTATGAGTGGCGGTCGGGGATGAGCGATGGTCTTTTCCTACCAATCTATCCCCCTAGGAGCATGTGCGTAATACTTTGCTTTGATAACTTGTAGATTTTTGCAATAAGTATATGAGTTCTTTATGACTAATGTTGAGTCCATGGATTATACGCACTTTTCTTCCTTCCACCATTGCTAGCCTCTCTAATACCGCGCACTTTTCGCCGGTATCATACACCCACCATAAACCTTCCTCAAAACAGCCACCATACCTACCTATCATGGAATTTCCATACCCATTCCGAGATATATTGCCATGCAACTTACCACCGTTCCGATTATTATGACACGCTCCATCATTGTCATATTGCTTTGCATGATCATGTAGTTGACATTGTATTTGTGGCAAAGCCACCGTTCATAATTCTTTCATACATGTCACTCTTGATTCATTGCATATCCCGGTACACCGCCGGAGGCATTCACATAGAGTCATATTTTGTTCTAAGTATTGAGTTGTAATTGCTGAAGTTGTAAGTAAATAAAAGTGTGATGCTCATCATTTTTAGAGCATTGTCCCAAGTGAGGAAAGGATGATGGAGACTATGATTCCCCCACAAGTCGGGATGAGACTCCGGACAAAAAAAGAGGCCACAAAAAAGGCCCAAATAAAAAAATTATGAGAGAAAAAGAGAGAAGGGACAATGTTACTATCCTCTTACCACACTTGTGATTCAAAGTAGCACCATGATCTTCATGATAGAGAGTCTCCTATGACATCACTTTCATATACTAGTGCGAAATTTTCATTATAGAACTTGGCTTGTATATTCCAATGATGGGCTTCCTCAAAATGCCCTAGGTCTTCGTGAGCAAGCGAGTTGGATGCACACCCACTTAGTTTCTTTTGTTGAGCTTTCATATACTTATAGCTCTAGTGCATCCGTTGCATGGCAATCCTTACTCACTCACATTGATATCTATTAATGGGCATATCCATAGCCCGTTAATATGCCTAGTTGATGTGAGACTATCTTCTCCTTTTTTGTCTTCTCCACAACCACCATTCTATTCCACATATAGCGCTATGTCCATGGCTCACGATCATGTATTGTGTGAAGAATGAAAAAGTTTGAGAACGTCAAAAGTATGAAACAATTGCTTGGCTTGTCATCGGGGTTGTGCATGATTTAAATATTTTGTGTGGTGAAGATAGAGCATAGCCAGACTATATGATTTTGTTGGGATAACTTTCTTTGGCCATGTTATTTTGAGAAGACATAATTGCTTAGTTAGTATGCTTGAAGTATTATTATTTTTTATGTCAATATGAACTTTTGTCTTGAATCTTTCGGATCTGAATATTCATACCACAATTAAGAAGAATTACATTGAAATTATGCCAAGTAGCATTCCACATCAAAAATTCTATTTTTATCATTTACCTACTCGAGGACGAGCAGGAATTAAGCTTGGGGATGCTTGATACGTCTCCAACGTATCTATAATTTTTTATTGCTCCATGCTATATTATCTTCTGTTTTGGACATTATTGGGCTTTATTATTCACTTTTATATTATTTTTGGGACTAACCTATTAACCGGAGGCCTAGCCCAGAATTGTTGTTTTTTTGCCTATTTCAGAGTTTCGCAGAAAAAGAATAGCAAACTGAGTCCAAACGGAATGAAACCTTCGGGAACGTGATTTTTGGAACAAACATGATCCAGGAGACTTGGACCCTATGTTAAGCAACCAACAGGGAAGCCACGAGGTAGGGGCGCGCCCTCCACCCTCATGGGCCCGCTATTGCTCCACCGACGTACTTCTTCCTCCTATATATACCTACGTACCCCCAAACGATCAGATACGGAGCCAAAAACCTAATTCCACCGCCGCAACCTTCTGTACCCATGAGATCCCATCTTGGGGCCTGTTCCGGAGCTCCGCCGGAAGGGGCATCAATCACGGAGGGCTTCTACATCAACACCATAGCCTCTCCGATGAAGTGTGAGTAGTTTACCTCAGACCTTCAGGTCCATAGTTAGTAGCTAGATGGCTTCTTCTCTCTTTTTGGATCTCAATACAATGTTCTCCCCCTCTCTCGTGGAGATCTATTCGATGTAATCTTCTTTTGCTGTGTGTTTGTTGAGACCGATGAATTGTGGGTTTATGATCAAGTTTATCTATGAACAATATTTGAATCCTCTGAATTCTTTTATGTATGATTGGTTATCTTTGCAAGTCTCTTCGAATTATCAGTTTGGCTTGGCCTACTAGATTTATCTTTCTTGCAATGGCAGAAGTGCTTAGCTTTGGGTTCAATCTTGCGGTGTCCTTTCCTAGTGACAGTAGGGGCAGCAAGGCATGTATTGTATTGTTGCCATCGAGGATAACAAGATGGGTTTTTTTAATCATATTGCATGAATTTATCCCTCTACATCATGTCATCTTGCTTAAGGCGTTATGATACGTCTCCAATGTATCTATAATTTTTGATTGCTCCATGCTATATTATCTACTATTTTGGACTATATTGGGCTTTATTTTCAACTTTTATATTACTTTTGGGACTAACCTATTAACCGGAGGCCCAGCCCAGAATTGCTGTTTTTTGCCTATTTCGGTGTTTCGAAGAAACGGAATATCAAACGGAGTCCAAACGGAATGAAACCTTCGGAAACGTGATTTTCTCATTAGATATGATCCAGGAGACTTGGACCCTCCGTCAAGAAAGCCACGAGGCGGTCACGAGGGTGGAGGGCGCCCCCCCCCCTAGGGCGCGCCCCTACCTCATGGGCCCCTCGAAGCTCCACCGACGTACTCCTTCCTCCTATATATACCTACGTACCCCCAAACGATCAGATACAGAGCCAAAAACCTAATTCCACCGCCGGAACCTTCTATACCCACGAGATCCCATCTTGGGGCCTGTTTCGGAGCTCCGGCGGAGGGGGCATCCATCACGGAGGGCTTCTACATCATCACCATAGCCTCTCCGATGAAGTGTGAGTAGTTTACCTCAGACCTTCGGGTCCATAGTTAGTAGCTAGATGGCTTCTTCTCTCTTATTGGATCTCAATACAATGTTCTCCCCCTCTCTCGTGGAGATCTATTCGATGTAATATTCTTTTTGCGGTGTGTTTGTTGAGACCGTTGAATTGTGGGTTTATGATCAAGATTATCTACGAACAATATTTGAATCTTCTTTGAATTCTTTTATGTATGATTGGTTATCTTTGCAAGTCTCTTCGAATTATCAGTTTGGTTTGGCCTACTAGATTGGTTTTTCTTCCAATGGGAGAAGTGCTTAGCTTTGGGTTCAATCTTGCGGTGTCCTTTTCCAGTGACAGTAGGGGCAGCAAGGCACGTATTGTATTGTTGCCATCGAGGATAACAAGATGGGGTATTTATCATATTGCATGAATTTATTCCTCTACATCATGTCATCTTTCTTAAGGCGTTACTCTGTTTTCATTAACTTAATACTCTAGATGCATGCTGGATAGCGGTCGATGAGTGGAGTAATAGTAGTAGATGCAGGCAGGAGTCGGTCTACTTGTCTTGGACGTGATGCCTATATACATGATCATACCTAGATATTCTCATAACTATGCTCAATTCTGTTAATTGCTCAACAGTAATTTGTTCACCCACCGTAGAAATACTTATGCTCTCGAGAGAAGCCACTAGTGAAACCTATGGCCCCCGGGTCTATTCTCATCATATCAATCTCCAATCACTTTATTATTGCTTTGCTTTTTTACTTTGCCTTTTATTTTACCTTGTATCTTCATACCAAAAATACCAAAAATATTATCTATCATCTCTATCAGATCTCACTCTTGTAAGTGACCGTGAAGGGATTGACAACCCCTAATCGCGTCAGTTGCGTTGAGCTATTGTTTTGTGTAGGTACGAGGGACTCGCGCGTAGCCTCCTACTGGATTGATACCTTGGTTCTCAAAAACTGAGGGAAATACTTACGCTACTTTGTTGCATCATCCTCTCCTCTTCGAGGAAATCCAACGCAGTGCTCAAGAGGTAGCAAGAAGAATTTCTGGCGCCGTTGTCGGGGAGTCTACGCAAAAGTCAACATACCAAGTACCCATCACAATCCCTATCTCTCGCACTACATTATTTGCCATTTGCCTCTCGTTTTCCTATCCCCCACTTCACCCTTGCCGTTTTATTCACCCTTTTTTCGTTCGTCTTGATGTCTTACTTGGCTCGTTTGCTCGTTTGGTTGAAATAGTTGAGTATTTATTCCTAAATAGAGAAGCTAATATCTATGGATCCTCATCCGCTTGCCAATCTTTTTAAGAGATCCAATTATGATGAACCAATTCCTAGTGATTTGGATGCACTAGATTATTTTATAAGCTTTTGCCTGAAATCCATAAATCTGAAAATTGTGATGAAGTGCTTCTCGATAGATCTTTGAATAAAAAGCATGATTGCAATGATTTTATTATAAATTCTCTTGATGTCAATTGTGCTAATAATATGCAAAACCCTAAGCTTGGGGATGCTAGTTTTGCTATGTCTACTACTTGTTTCAATGGTTATGATTGGGGTGATTCTTCTTATGATCTTGAAAATTTATTTAATCCCCATGATGAATATGAGATTCATAATATTGTTTGCAATAATATTGAAAGTGGGTTTGGAGAGGTCATGACTTTAGTTAATGTTAATCCCACTATTTCGGAAGAGTGTCAACTTTGCATGCATGTGGATCGTGTTGAAAATATTTTATGTGATAGCTATTTTGTTGAATTTGCCTATGATCCTACATGTAATTATTATGAGAGAGGAAAATATGGTTGTAGAAACTTTGATCCTACTAAATTACCTCTCGTTATGTTGAGATTGCTATTGTCTCTTTCCGCTTCCTTGCATATGCTAGTTTTTGCTTGCCTTGATTTGTTTGCCTATAAGATTCCTATGCATAGGAAGTATGTTAGACTTAGATGTGGTTGTCACATGTTTTATGATGCTCTCTTTGTGCTTCAATTCTTGTCTTTTATATGAGCATCATTGAAATCTCATTGCAAAGCTAAAAAGGCTTTAAAGAAAAGCGCTTGTTGGGAGACAACCCAATTTATTTCCTTTCTGTCGTTGAATAAATAATCCATCTACCTTATGTTTAGATGTGGTTTTATCTTTTAATTAGTATTTGTGCCAAGTTAAACCTATAGGATCTTCTTGGATGATAGTTATTTGATCTTGCTGTAATTTCCAGAAACTTTCTCTTCACGAAAACAATTGTTAAAAATCACCAGAACGTGATAAAATACTGATTCCAGTTGCTGCTGATCAATAAACAAATTCTCTAGGTCTTAATATTTTGGCTGATTTTTTGAAGTTCCAGAAGTTTGCGTTTGTTACAGATTACTACAAACTGTTCTGTTTTTGACAGACTCTATTTTGTCTGTGTTGTTTGCTTAGTTTGATGAATCTATGGCTAGTAAAATAGTTTATAATCCATAGAGAAGTTGGAATACAGTAGGTTTAACACCAACATAAATAAAGAATGAGTTCATTACAGTACCTTGAAATGGTATTTTGTTTTCTTTCGCTAACGGAGCTCACGAGATTTCTGTTGAGTTTTGCGTTGTGCAGTTTTCATGTTTTGGGTGCAATCTTTTGATGGATTATGGAACAAGGAGTGGCAAGAGCCTAAGCTTGGGGATGCCCATGGAACCCCCAAGATAGTCCAAGGACACCAAAAAGTCAAAGCTTGGGGATGCCCCGGAAGGCATCCCCTCTTTCGTCTACTTCCATCGGTAATTTTACTTGGAGCTATATTTTTATTCACCACATGATATGTGTTTTGCTTGGAGCGTCTTGTATGATTTGAGTCTTTGCTTTTTAGTTTACGACAATCATCCTTGCTGTACACACCTTTTGAGAGAGCCATACATTAATTGGAATTTGATAGAATACTCTATGTGCTTCACTTATATCTTTTGAGCTTTATAGTTTTGCTCTATGGGCTTCTCTTAGATCTTTTAGACACTAGTAGAAAACGGGCCTATTGTCCCGGTTCGTAAGGGCCTTTTGTCCCGGTTCCTGAACCAGGACTAAAGGGTCGTTACTAATGCCCTGACCCTTTAGTCCCGGTTCAAACCAGAACCGGGACAGATGGGCCTCCACGTGGCCTGTGCGCCGAGCCCAGGCAGGAGAGCCTTTGGTCCCGGTTGGTGGCACCAACCGGTACCAATAGGCATCCACGCATTAGCATTTCTTTGGCTGTGGTTTTTGTTTTGTTTTTTTGAAAGGGGGGGTTGGGGGTTTTGGGGGGTTAATTTAGGTATTTCATATATTGTGTTAGCTAGCTAATTAATAGAGAGAAGTGTCCTCTCTTATGTCCGTGCTTGGTCGACGCTACATACTATACATAGGTATAGAGAGGACTAGACATGCTAGCTAGCTAGTAAGCAAACGAAGGAATAAGAAGATCGTCATGATCAACATATATGCATACAGAGAGAAGTGATATCGACCACCTCTCCTTCTCCGAGAGATTGGTCGAACAACAAGTTCTCGTATATCTATCCGACACTACCGGCTACATATATACAATAATTATCTCTTACAAATATAATCTCCTAAACTACGGACGCATGGTCCACATAGTATTCTCCGTCTTCAGTGATCACGTGATCAAGAAAGAATGCCGCCAATTCCTCTTGAATTGCTCGCATGCGATCTGGTGCTAGGAGTTCATCCCGCTGACGAAACATCTAATTTGAAGAAGGGGGTCAATACATATATATATGAATGAATGAAACTCAACACAAATGATGGTAATAAAATAAAATTGTGAATATTGTTATTTACGCACTTCATATTGTTCGTCAGAGTACCGGCCGCCCCGTTCACAGGTCGTGTGGCGGATGGACTCGCAAACGTAGTATCCACGGAAACCATTCCCTTGTTCCTGCCACAACCACTTTACAAGAAATAGAGGTCAATCAAACTGATAAGCAAGAATGCCAAATGGTATGATGAAACTAGCGCTTGAATCACTAGCTAGGAGATGCGCGGAACATGCTACTATAGTACTTACTTTCAGGTGTCTAAATTCCAGCTTCTTTGGCAGTCCCGGAGCTTCTTTGGTGAATTTTCTCCATACCCTGCCAGACAAAGAAAACAATTACTTGATATCAGAAATGAACAAAGTTGCTGATATGGTGGATAATGATCGATTTAACTTACTTCTCGGGCATTTGAGTCATGTCCGCATACTCCTGGGGATCTTTTCGTTTCGAGTCTAAGACAGTTACTACTCCCTGCTCAAGCTTAATCTCTAGGAGAATATAGTGGAACCTGCGCACGCATGCATAACTCATCAATTACATTACTATAACCTTGACTAATATATAAGGGAAACTGAATATGCACAAGACAGTAACACTCACTTGAAGTTGTAAGGAAAGAGTATTATATCTTTGTTTTCATTTATTTTGAATGATCGTAGCAAGTTGGCCTCGGTATCTGCGGCATGAAATTCAACCTCAGTTGCATCTATGAGATTTGTGTTAATGAACCCAATATCACCGACTTGTCTTTTCTTCAATTCGACGATCTTCAATCTACATAATTAATATAGTGAGGATAATTATAAATACATGCAATGAAAGAGCTGAGCTATATAGAGAGACTTAATGACAGAAGTAGTACTACTTACAGACAGTAGTAGGTGACTGTTGCTTTATCGAGGGCCAATTGATTGAAAAACTGAAAGAACTCCTCAAATGGAACAGGCAAAAGATCAATTCCAATGAGGTCATGCTCCTTTTTAACTCTCACATACAAAGTATTGTTGGGGAATGTAGTAATTTCAAAAAAATTCCTACGCACACACAAGATCATGGTGATGCATTGCAACGAGAGGGGAGAGTGTAGTCTACGTACCCTCGTAGACCGACAGTGGAAGCGTTATGACAATGCGGTTGATGTAGTCGTACGTCTTCACGGCCCGACCAATCAAGCACCGAAACTACGGCACCTCCTAGTTCTAGCACACGTTCAGCTCGATGACGATCCCCGGACTCCGATCCAGCAAAGTGTCGGGGAAGAGTTCCGTCAGCACGACGGCGTGGTGACGGTCTTGATGTTCTACTGTCGCAGGGCTTCGCCTAAGCACTACTACAATATTATCGAGGACTATGGTGGAGGGGGCATCAAACACGGCTAAGAGAATGATCTTGAAGATCAACTTGTGTCTGTAGAGGTGCCCCCCTGCCCCCGTATATAAAGGAGCAAGGGGGGAGGCCTGCCGGCCCTTGGGGCGCGCCAAGGAGGAGGAGTCCTCCTCCTAGTAGGAGTAGGACTCCCCTCTTTCCTACTCCTACTAGGAGGGGGAAAGGAAGGGGGAGAGGGAGAAGGAAAGGGGGGCGCCGCCCCCCTCTCCTAGTCCAATTCGGACCAGAGGGGGAGGGGGGCGCGGCCCACCCTGGCTAAAGCCCATTACTTCTCCCGGGGGGTTCCGATAACCCTCTAGCACTCCGGTTTTCTCCGAAATCACCCGGAACACTTCCGGTGTCCGAATATAGCCGTCCAACATATCAATCTTTATGTCTCGACCATTTTGAGACTCCTCGTCATGTCCGTGATCACATCCGGGACTCCGAACAAACTTCTGTACATCAAAATATATAAACTCATAATGAAATTGTCATCGTAACGTTAAGCGTGCGGACCCTATGGGTTCGAGAACAATGTAGACATGACCGAGACATGTCTCTGGTCAATAACCAATAGCGGAACCTGGATGCTCATATTGGCTCCCACATATTCTACGAAGATCTTTTATCGATCAGACCGCATAACAACATACTTTGTTCCCTTTGTCATCGGTATGTTACTTGCCCGAGATTCGATCGTCGGTATCTTCATACCTAGTTCAATCTCATTACCGGCAAGTCTCTTTACTGGTTCTGTAATACATCATCTCGCAACTAACTCATTAGTTGCAATGCTTGCAAGGCTTATGTGATGTGCATTACCGAGAGGGCCCAGAGATACCTCTTCGACAATCGGAGTGACAAATCCTAATCTCAAAATATGCCAACCCAACATGTACCTTCGGAGACACCTGTAGAGCTCCTTTATAATCACCCAGTTACGTTGTGACGTTTGGTAGCACACAAAGTGTTCCTCCGACAAACAGGAGTTGCATAATCTCATAGTCATAGGAACATGTATAAGTCATGAAGAATGCAATAGCAACATACTAAACGATCGGGTGCTAAGCTAATGGAATGGGTCATGTCAATCACATCATTCTCCTAATGATGTGATCTCGTTAATCAAATAACAACTCTTTTGTTCATGGTCAGGAAACATAACCATCTTCGATTAATGAGCTAGTCAAGTAGAGGCATACTAGTGACACTCTGTTTGTCTATGTATTCACACATGTATTATGTTTCCGGTTAATACAATTATAGCATGAATAATAAAAATTTATCATGATATAAGGAAATAAATAATAACTTTATTATTGCCTCTAGGGCACATTTCCTTCAAGTATTCCTCCCCCTAGACTCTCTGCAGATTTTCAAGTACCAATCATGCAATCTTCGCATCATCATTGATAGAGATCTTTCATCTTTGACGAGAGGCTTCCCGTACTCGTATATTTGTATATGCACCTCCAAGAAATCATAATGTACATCATCGGGCAGGTAATCCGCAAGATTGCTATAACTGGGCACCATCCTCGGATCGACAATGTCGCTAGGCACCTTGAGCAGGGGGCACGATTGATTCCCTTGTTCGCCGAGCTGGGCAATTTTTTTCCCAGCTCGTCATTCTTTCATCCTTTGATCACTGATTGTACTTCTCGACCGCTCCGCTTCGACAAATGCCTTTCCAATAATGCGCTCATAGTTGCCTTTTGTCAGAGACTTGCATGGTTTTGTCAGGGAAGCCAGAGTGCACTTCGCTTTCATCGGATCTACCTTCTCCTCCGGAGGTGGATGTCTCTGTGCTTTCAACCCTTCAAACCAATCCTTCACTTCGGTTCGCGCGATCTTCGCGTTCTCCTCCGGGGTCATCTCGTATGGTAACTTCTCTAGAGTCTTTAGAGAAGGACCGAATCTGTATTTCCTTCCGCCTCTGGCTTTACTGCTAGATGCCGGCAGAGCAGACAGAGCGGTTGTCTTCTTACGAGGCGGAGGAGAAGGACTATGACGCGCCGGAGCAGCCGGAGCGGCGGCGGTTCTCTTCCGCCCTTGCTGATGAGGCAGAGAAGGAGGAGGCTGGCTGCTCGGGCGCGCCGGCGCAGGCGGAGAAGGAGGCGGAGTGCCGCCATGCGCCAGAGAAGGAGGCGGTGGAGGAGGCGGAGTGCCCTGACTCGCCGGAGGAGGAGGAGGAGGCGGAGGCGTCCAGTTCGGAAGGTTGATGAGGTCCTTCCGCCATAGGCATGGAGTCTTCAGAGCAAAACCCAGCCGAGTCTCCCCTTCACTGATAGGGTGGTCAAGCGGGAGGTCCTCAAATCCCTCCATTATTTCATCCACCATCACCCTAGCATATCCTTCTGGAATCGGCCGGCAGTGAAAAGTTGCGCTAGGTTCGGTAGGATAAACAGAGCCAACAGCAGCCTTGACCTTCATATTAATCCATTGCGTCATAAGGTGGCAATTTTGAGACTCCGTGATAGCATCCACGGGATAGCTGGCAGGAGCCGTCAAGAGATGCTCCGACTGAAGCAGCTCGATGGAAGCCATGCTGCTTCTCCGCTGAGATGGCGGGGTAGCTTCGGGGGAAGCTTTGGCAGTTCGTTTGCTGCGATTTGCTTCTCGTTCATCTATCCCTTGTACCCTTGCTTTAAGCGCCTGCGGTTTGGTCTGCTGCACTATCTTCCTCCTCTCCTGGCATTTGTAACCGCCTGCGTCCGGAAACCCAGCCTTCCACGGAATGGAGCCTCGCGTGCCTTGTGTCCGTCCAGGGTGCTCAGGATTCCCGAGGGCCATTGTGAGCTTGTCGTTCTCTCTATCTGGAACGAACGTCCCTTGCTGCGCTGCTTTGATATAGTGCTGAAGCCTCGTGACTGGTATTTCCAATTGATCATCCGTCCAAATGCACCTCCCTGATACAGGGTCCAAGGTTCCGCCAGCCCCGAAGAACCAAGTCCGGCAATGGTCTGGCCAGTTCATTGTCTCTGGTTCGATCCCTTTTTCAACCAGATCATTCTCAGCCTTGGCCCACTTAGGCCGGGCTACGAGGTAGCCACCTGACCCCATGCGATGGTGAAGCTTCTTCTTTGCAGCATTTTTCTTGTTTCTCGCCGACATCTTCTTAATCTTTTCTGATGTCTTGTGGGCCACAAATGCGGGCCAGTGATCTCTGATCTTCTCATATCTGCCCTTGAATTCTGGTGTCTCTTTTTTATCGACAAACCTATTCAGCTATTTCTTCCACCTCCTGAATAGGTCTGCCATCCTCTTAAGAGCAAAAGACTTGATTAATTCCTCTTTAACTGGCTTCTCCGGATCATCCTCTGGCGGTAGGGTGAAATTTGACTTCAGCTCAGTCCAAAGCTCATTTTTCTGCATATCATTGACATAAGACACCTCAGGGTCTTCTGTAGCCGGCTTTAACCATTGCTGGATGCTGATCGGGATCTTGTCCCTAACCAGAACCCCGCACTGAGCAACAAATGTGTTCTTTGTTCGGATGGGTTCAATCGGTTGGCCGTCGGGCGCGATTGCTATGATCTCAAACCTTTCATCCGAGCTCAACTTTTTCTTCAGGCCTCGTCTCTTTACCGAAGTTGTGCTCGATCCGGAGGGCTAGAAAAAAGAACAAAGACTTAATTAATATGTGTACATACCAAAACAATGAATGCATCAATTAGCTAGTCAGCACAGACTTAACTAATATATATACCTGGCCGGACTCGGTTCGGTCACCGGAGCTGTCATCACGGTCTCCTTCTTGCACCGGCATTGGGTCACCGGAGCCGTCCTCATGTTCTCCTTCTTGCACCGGCATTAGGTCACCGGAGCCAGCTTCTTCACCCTCTCCTTCCAGACCATCGGTGCCGTTGAGAAACAACGAGCAGACGGCATCACTTCCAAGTGCGATTATGTCCCTCAACAACGCTTCTTTTGCTTCGTCTCGGGCGGTGTCCATAGTTTCTACAAATATCTACAACATGGCAATTATTATTCAAACATGACAGATGGATATATTAGTGGCAAACGTAGAACTAGCTAGCTAATCATAGTAAGGAATCATATTAATTAGTGGCCTCGACGCTGCTTCTCTAGGGTTTGGGGTGGCCTCAACAATGCTTCAAGGGTTTCGGGTATATCGACCACCCCCCCCCCTCCTCGTGTTGAAGTTATCGGGAGGGGGTATATCGACCCCTCCCCACGTGTTGAAGTTATCGGGAGTTTATATCGACACGACATACGTACATGGGAAAATAATATTATCGGGGAGGGGGTATATCGACCCCCCCTCGTGTTGAAGTTATCGGGAGGGGGTATATCGACCCCCCCCACGTGTTGAAGTTATTGGGAGGGGGTATATCGAACCCACCCCATGTGTTGAAGTTATCAGGAGTTTATATCGACACGACATACGTACATGCAGGAAGATAATATTATCGGGGAGGGGGTATATATCGACCCCTCCCCCTCGTGTTGAAGTTATCGGGAGGGGCCCCCCACGTGCTGAAGTTATCGGGAGTTTATGTGAACATATATATATATACACAGAGAACATATGTACGTGTGGCGTCGGCGTTGAACACTACATCTACGTCCCACAAGTGACGTGGGCGTCGACGCCCGCGTCACTTGTGGGACGTGGATGTAGTGTCCGACACCGACGATACTTGCTATTTAGGGTTTCCTCTACCGCTCGGCGACCCTTGATGACCCTCGTTCCCGATAAAAAAAGAGGAAGAAGAAGAAAAAAAGAGGAGAAGCAAGAATAGAGGAGAGGAACTCATCTATTCTTTCTTCTCCTCTTTTTTTTCTTCTTCCTCTTCTTTTTTTATCCTCTTCTTCCTCTCATGTTCGACAACCCTCGACCCCGATAACATTTTTCCCCGATAACATTTTTTTCTCCAAGAGAGTTAGTGTTCCCGAGTGAACCGGAGGGGGGCATTGGTCATATCGGATTCGTCATATTTTCTATGAATGTTCTATATACATACATCCATCAATATCATTCCATACATACATAGACATCTACATTATATATGAACAAAAAATATCAAAATTCATCATACATACATCTACAGTATATATGAACAAAAATTATAAACTTTCTCCAACTCATACATACATACATCTACAGTATGAACAAAAATTCATCATACATACATATTTTGCAAAGGAGCAGGGGAAGGAAGGAAGGGGGGAGGATGGGGCGGTAGCTACCTCTCCCGGCGGGATCGGGGAGGAGATGCGGGCGGCCGGCGTCGGGGGCGACGGCGACGAGGACGGGCTCGGGGTCAGCGAGGGCGAGGGCGACGGCGGGGCGCACTCGGGGGCGGCGGACGGGCTCGGGGGTGCAGGGGGTGCTCGGGGGCGGCGGACGGGTAGCCGGCGTCGACGGCGAGGCAGGGCGCGCGCGCTCGGGGGCGGCGGACGGGCTCGGGGGCGCAGGGGGTGCGGCAGGGCACGCTCGGGGGCGGCGGACGGCAACGGCGTGGGCGGCGGACGGTGTCGGCGTGGGCTCGGGGGTGGGGCAGGGGCAATGGCGTGGGCGGTGACGGCGAGGCAGCCTGGCGGCATCGTCGGGGCAGTGGGAAGAAGAACTGAATCGAAATTTTTCACAAGTGTGGCTTATATAGCCAGGGCATTGATCCCGGTTCATGGCACAAACCGGGACCAATGCCCCCTTTAGTCCCCGTTGGTGCCACCAACCGGGACCAAAGGCCTCTTTTCAGCAGCCCAAAGGGCGGGAAGCGGCGGCCTTTGGTCCCGATTGGTGGCACCAACCGGGACAAAAGGGGGCATTGGTCCCGGTTTGTGCCACGAATCGGGACCAATGCCCCCCTTTGGTCCCCGTTCGTCCCACAAACCGGGACCAAAGGCCTTCTGCTGCCCCGCGCCCAAAAGTTTAGTCCCACCTCGCTAATTGAGAGGGCTCGGGAGTGGTTTATAAGCGCTGCTGCGCCCACCCTCTCGAGCTCCTCTCAACTGCAGGATTTCGGGCCTAATCTGTCACTATGTGCATGTGGGCCTACTAGGCCTCCTACGGGCCTGAATCCTGGCACATGGTAGGGTTTCTAGTCGTATTCAGGTCGTGGGGGCCGAGTAGGTGGCACTATTTTTATTTTTTTCCAGTTATTTTGTTTTGTTTTCTGCATTATTTATTTTCTTTTGTTTTTGCTTTATTTTTTAATTATTTTTGCTTTTAGTTTTAGAAAAATTATAAACTTTCTGTTAGTGTCATTAGTTTTCAAATTTGAAACACTTTTTTTGTTTTCTTTGTTGCTTTGTTTATTTTATTTTGTTTCTACTTACAACAAAATACTTATTGCTGCTATTTTTATTTTTTCCAGTTTTTTTGTTTTATTTTCTGCATTATTTATTTTCTTTTGTTTTTTGCTTTATTTTTTAATTCTTTTTGTTTTTAGGTTTAGAAAAATTATAAACTTTCTGTTAGTGTCATTAGTTGTAAAATTTGAATAGTTTAAATTTGAATTTTTTAAAATTTGTGTGAATCACAAGTTTGTGATTAACTTTACTAAAAAATGAACATAGATGCACCTATAGAGAAAATTCGACCTAAATTCATAATCAATTTCTATGAATTTTAAAGAAATTCATTATGAATTTAGGTCAAATTTCCTGTATAGGGGCATCTATTTTCACTTTGAGAGGAGCTCAACAAGGCACAGAGGGACGGGCTTATAAACCGGTGTGGGCGCCCTTCGGTTGGAGAGGTGGGACTAAACTCTGGGTGCAACGAGGACGATTCCTTTAGTCCCGGTTTGTGGCACAAACCGGGACTAATGGTCATGGGCCAGGGGCGAGCCCTATTTTTTCCAGTTTTTTTGTGTTTTCTGCATTATTTATTTTCTTTTGTTTTTTGCTTTATTTTTTAATTATTTTTGCTTTTAGTTTTAGAAAAATTATAATCTTTCTGTTAGTGCCATTAGTTTTCAAATTTGAAAACACTTTTTTAGTTTTTTTGTTTTCTTTGTTGCTTTATTTATTTTATTTTGTTTCTACTTACAACAAAATACTTATTGTTGCTATTTTTATTTTTTTCTAGTTTTTTTGTTTTGTTTTCTGTATTATTTATTTTTATTTGTTTTTTGCTTTATTTTTTAATTCTTTTTGCTTGTAGGTCAGCAAAATTATAAACTTTCTGTTAGTGCCATTACTTTTAGAAAAATTATAGACTTTCTATTAGTGCCATTAGTTTTCAAATTTGAATAGTTAAAATTTGAATTCTTTGAAATTTGTGTGAATCACAAGTTTGTGATTAACTTTACTAAAAAATGAACATAGATGCACCTATAGAGAACATTCGACATAAATTCATAGTTTTCAAATGAACTCTGAAAAAGTTGGCATCGCATACTCGTCTGTTACAAAGTTGGCATGGTATCATCATAATAGTTGTGGGAGAAAGTCTTCACTTTTTCTTCGCTTGTGTCATTTTCTTATTGCGCCGTAACCATGGATAATCTTCATCGTTTATCAGGATGCTTGGGTTAGCCTTGACATTGAAGGGAGGAATTTCATGAAACTTTTCATAATCTTCAGACCAAGAATATCCGTCCCTGCATATTATTGAGTCACTTCCAAGAGTGCCTTCTCCAGTCAGTCTCCCCTCATACCGCGATTTAGGGAGACCTATCTTCTTAAGGCCAGGAATGAAGTCAACAGAAAACTCGATGACATCCTCTGTTTGATGGCCCATGGAGATGCTTCCTTCTGGCCTAGCGCGGTTACAGACATATTTCTTTAGGACTCCCATGAACCTCTCAGAGGGGAACATATTGTGTAGAAATACGGGCCCCAGAATGACAATCTCGTCGACTAGATGAACTAGGACGTGCGTCACGATATTGAAGAAGGATGGTGGGAACACCAGCTCGAAATTGACAAGACATTGCGCCACATCACTCCTTAGCCTTGGTACGATTTCTGGATCGATCTCCTTCTGAGAGATTGCATTGAGGAATGCACATAGCTTCACAATGGCTAATCGGACGTTTTTCGGTAGAAGCCCCCTCAATGCAACCGGAAGCAGTTGCGTCATAATCACGTGGCAGTCATGAGACTTTAGGTTCTAGAACTTTTTCTCTGGCATATTTATTATTCCCTTTATATTCGACGAGAAGCCAGTCGGGACCTTCATACTGAGCAGGCATTCAAAGAAGATTTATTTCTCTTCTTTTGGAAGAGCGTAGCTTGCAGGACCTTCATACTGCTTCGGAGGCATGCCGTCTTTTTCGTGCAAACGTTGCAGGTCCTCCCGTGCCTCAGGTGTATCTTTTGTCTTTCCATACACGCCCAAGAAGCCTAGCAGGTTCACACAAAGGTTCTTCGTCACGTGCATCACGTCGATTAAAGAGCGGACCTCTAGGTCTTTCCAGTAGGGTAGGACCCAAAATATAGATTTCTTCTTCCACATGGGTGCGTGTCCCTCCGCGCCATTCGGAACAGCTAGTGCGTCGGGACCCTTTCCAAAGATTACGTGTAAATCATTGACCATAGCAAGTACGTGATCACCGATACGCATGGCAGGCATCTTCCGGTGATCTGCCTCGCCTTTGAAATGCTTGCCTTTCTTTCGACATTGATGGTTGGTCGGAAGAAATCAACAATGGCCCAGGTACACATTCTTCCTGCATTTGTCCAGGTATATACTTTTAGTGTCATCTAAACAGTGCGTGCATGCGTGGTATCCTTTGTTTCTCCGTCCTGAAACGTTACTGAGAGCGGGCCAATCGTTGATGGTCATGAACAGCAACACCTTTAGGTTAAATTCCTCTTGTCTGTGCTCATCCCACGTACGTACACCGTTTCCATTCCACAGCTGTAAAAGTTCTTCAACTAATGGCCTTAGGTACACATAAATGTCGTTGCCGGGTTGCTTAGGGCCTTGGATGAGAACTGGCATCATAATGAACTTCCGCTTCATGCACATCCAAGGAGGAAGGTTATACATACACAGAGTCACGGGCCAGGTGCTGTGATTGCTGCTCTGCTCCCCGAAAGGATTAATGCCATCCGCGCTTAAAGCAAACCATACGTTCCTTGGGTCCTTTGGAAACTCATCCCAGTACTTTCTCTCGATTTTTCTCCACTGCGACCCGTCAGTGGGTACTCTCAACTTCCCGTCTTTCTTATGATCCTCACTGTGCCATCGCATCGACTTGGCATGCTCTCCATTTCTGAACAGACGTTTCAACCATGGTATTATAGGAGCATACCACATCACCTTCGCAGGAACCCTCTTCCTGGGGGGGGGGGGCTCGCCGTGAACATCACCAGGGTCATCTCGTCTGATCTTATACCGCAATGCACCGCATACCGGGCATGCGTTCAGATCCTTGTATGCACCACGGTAGAGGATGCAGTCATTAGGGCATGCATGTATCTTCTCCACCTCCAATCCTAGAGGGCATATGACCTTCTTTGATGTGTATGTACTGTCGGGCAATTCGTTATCCTTTGGAAGCTTCTTCTTCAATATTTTCAGTAGCTTCTCAAATCCTTTGTTAGGCACAGCATTCTCTGCCTTCCACTGCAGCAATTCCAGTACGGTACCGAGCTTTGTGTTGCCATCTTCGCAATTGGGGTACAACCCTTTTTTGTGATCCTCTAACATGCGATCAAACTTCAGCTTCTCCTTTTGACTTCCGCATTGCGTCCTTGCATCGACAATGACCCGGCGGAGATCATCATCATCAGGCACATCGTCTGGTTCCTCTTGATCTTCAGCAGCTTCACCTGTTGCAGCATCATTGGGCACATCATCTGGTTCCTCTTGATCTTCACCAGCTCCCCCTGTTACAGCATCACCGTATTTAGGGGGCACATAGTTGTCATCGTACTCTTCTTCTTCGCCGTCTTCCATCATAACCCCTATTTCTCCGTGCCTCGTCCAAACATCATAGTGTGGCATGAAACCCTTGTAAAGCAGGTGGGTGTGAAGGATTTTCCGGTTAGAGTAAGACATCGTATTCCCACATTTAGTGCATGGACAACACATAAAACCATTCTGCTTGTTTGCCTCAGCCGCATCGAGAAACTCATGCATGCCCTTAGCGTACTCGGAGGTGTGTCTGTCACCGTACATCCATTGCCGGTTCATCTGCATGCATTATATCTAATTAAGTGTCCAAATTAATAGAAGTCCATCATCACATTAAAACCAAAGTACATACATAGTTCTCATCTAACAACATATAGCTCTCCAGAGCATCTAATTAATTAAACCATACATTGAAACTATGTAAAACATTTCAATGCGAAAACAAATGCGATCATAATTGCAACCAAGGTAACAATTGATCCAACGGCATAATGATACCAAGCCTCGGTATGAATGGCATATTTTCTAATCTTTCTAATCTTCAAGCGCATTGCATCCATCTTGATCTTGTGATCATCGACGACATCCGCAACATGCAACTCCAATATCATCTTCTCCTCCTCAATTTTTTTTATTTTTTCCATCAAGAAATTGTTTTCTTCTTCAAATAAATTTAACCTCTCAAAAATAGGGTCGGTTGGAATTTCCGGTTCACATACATCCTAGATAAATAAAATCTATGTCACGTTGGTCGGCATTATTTTCATAAACAATAAATGAACCAATAGTTATAAAGATAATATATATACCACATCCGAATCATAGACAGGATGAGGGTTGACGGGGGCGGATACCAAAACCATCGCACTGTATAAGATGCAATAATAAAAGTAAGAAAATAATACAAGTAACTATGTAAACATACAAGTAAGAATATTTTTTCCTTTCACAAAGAAGATAAGAACAAGAGGCTCACCACAGTGGTGCCGGCGATGAGCTCGGCGCGGGTGATCGACGGTGGTGAAGACGGGGATGGGGCGTGATGGACCGCTAAACCTAGACAAATATTGAGGAAAATGGAGCTTGGAGGTCGAGCTTGGGGAGTAGAAAGCTTAAGTAGTGTGGCTCGGGCATTCCATCGAACACCTTGTGTGCATAGGAGGTGAGCTAGAGCACCACCAAGCCCTCTCCCCCTCGGCCAGAAAAAATAGAGCAGTGTGCTCTGCTCTTGCGCGAGGGGGTATATATAGGCACCACCATTGGTCCCGGTTGGTGGCATGAACCGGGACTAATGGTGAGCCTTTGGTCCCGGTTCATGCCACCAACCGGGGCCAATGGAGGTGGGCCAGGAGCGAGGCCCATTGGTCCCGGTTCGTCCCACCAACCGGGACCAAAGGTCCAGACGAACCGGGACCAATGGCCCACGTGGCCCGGCCGGCCCCCTGGGCTCACGAACCGGGTCCAATGCCCCCATTGGTCCCGGTTCTAGACTAAACCGGGACTAATGGGCTGACCCGGCCTGGACCTTTGCCCCCTTTTCTACTAGTGAGAGCACGGTGGTGGATTTGTTTTAAAGAAACTATTTGTCTCTCATGCTTCACTTAGATTATTTTGAGAGTCTTAAATAGCATGGTAATGTGCTTAATACTAATAATGTGCTTGTTATTCAAGATTTGTAAAACTTTCTTTTGAGTGCGTTGAATACTAAGAAAAGCTTGATGCTTGATAATTGTTTTGAGATATGGAGGTGATAATATCAAAGTCGTGCTAGTAGAGTAATTGTGAATTTGAGAAGTGCTTGTGTTGAAGTTAGCAAGTCCCGTAGCATGCACGTATGGTAAACGTTATGTAACAAATTTGAAACATGAGGTGTTATTTGATTGTCCTCCTTATGAGTGGCGGTCGGGGACGAGCGATGGTCTTTTCCTACCAATCTATCCCCCTAGGATCATGCGCGTAATGCTTTGGTTTTTGATGACTTGTAGATTTTCGCAATAAGTATATGAGTTCTTTATGACTAATGTTGAGTCCATGGATTATACGCACTCTCACCCTTCCATCATTGCTAGCCTCTTCAGTACCGTGCATTGCCCTTTCTCACATTGAGAGTTGGTGCAAACTTCGCCGGTGCATCCAAACCCCGTGATATGATACGCTCTTTCACACATAAACCTCCTTATATCTTCCTCAAAACAGCCACCATACCTACCTATTATGGCAATTCCATAGCCATTCCGAGATATATTGCCATGCAACTTTCCACCATACCGTTCATCATGACACATTCATCATTGTCATATTGCCTAGCATGATCATGTAGTTGACATAGTATTTGTGGCAAAGCCACCGTTCATAATTCTTTCATACATGTCACTCTTGATTCATTGCATATCCTGGTACACCGCCAGAGGCATTCATATAGAGTCATACTTTGTTCTAGTATTGAGTTGTAATCATTGAGTTGTAAATAAATAGAAGTGTGATGATCATCATTCATAGAGCATTGTCCCAATAAAAAAAGAGAAAGGCCAAAGAAAAAAAGGCCCAAAAAAGAGAAAAAAATAAATAAAAAGGGGCAATCCTACTATCCTTTTTTCCACACTTGTGCTTAAAAGTAGCACCATAATCTTCATGATAGAGAGTCTGTTGTTTTGTCATTTTCATATACTAGTGGGAATCTTTCATTATAGAACTTGGCTTGTATATTCCAACGATGGGCTTCCTCAAATGCCCTAGGTCTTCGTGAGCAAGCAAGTTGGATGCACACCCACTTAGTTTCTTTTGTTGAGCTTTCATACATTTATAGCTCTAGTGCATCCGTTGCATGGCAATCCCTACTCCTTGCATTAACGTCAATCGATGGGCATCTCCATAGCCTATTGATTAGCCTCGTTGATGTGAGATCTTCTCCCTTTTTGTCTTCTCCATATAACCCCCATCATCATATTCCATTCCACCCATAGTGCTATATCCATGGCTCACGCTCATGTATTGCATGAAGGTTTATGAGTTTGAGATTATTAAAGTATGAAACAATTGCTTGGCTTGTCATCGAGGTTGTGCATGATGAGAGCATTCTTGTGTGATGAAAATGGAGCATGACTAAACTATATGATTTTGTAGGGATAAACTTTCTTTGGCCATGTTACTTTGAGAAGACATAATTGCTTTGTTAGTACGCTTGAAGTATTATTATTTTTATGTCAATATGAAATTTTGTCTTGAATCTTTCGGATCTGAATATTCATACCATAATTGAGAAGATTTACATTGAAATTATGCCAAGTAGCACTCCGCATCAAAAATTCTCTTTTTATCATTTACCTACTCGAGGACGAGCAGGAATTAAGCTTGGGGATGCCTGATACGTCTCCAACGTATCTATAATTTTTGATTGCTCCATTCTATATTATCTACTGTTTTGGGCTTTATTATTCACTTTTATATTATTTTTGGGACTAACCTATTAACCGGAGGCCCAGCCCAAAATTGTTGTTTTTTGCCTATTTCAGAGTTTCGCGGAAAAAGAATAGCAAACGGAGTCCAAACGGAATGAAACCTTTGGGAATGTGATTTTTGGAACAAACATGATCCAGGAGACTTGGACCCTACGTCAAGCAACCAACAGGGAACCAAGAGGTAGGGGGCGTGCCCTCCACCCTCGTGGGCCCCATGTTGCTCCACCGACATACTTCTTCCTCCTATATATACCTATGTACCCCCAAACGATTAGATACGGAGCCAAAAACCTAATTCCACCACCGCAACCTTCTGTACCCATGAGATCCCATCTTTGGGCCTGTTCCGGAGCTCTGCCGGAAGGGGCATCGATCACGGAGGGCTTCTACATCAACACCATAGCCTCTCCAATGAAGTGTGAGTAGTTTACCTCAGACCTTCGGGTCCATAGTTAGTAGCTAGATGGCTTCTTCTCTCTTTTTGGATCTCAATACAATGTTCTCCCCCTCTCTCGTGGAGATCTATTCGATGTAATCTTCTTTTGCAGTGTGTTTCTTGAGACCGATGAATTGTGGGTTTATGATCAAGTTTATCTATGAACAATATTTGAATCTTCTGAATTCTTTTATGTATGATTGGTTATCTTTGCAAGTCTCTTCGAATTATCAGTTTGGTTTGGCCTACTAGATTTATCTTTATTGCAATGGGAGAAGTTCTTAGCTTTGGGTTCAATCTTGCAGTGTCCTTTCCCAGTGACAGTAGGGGCAGCAAGGCATGTATTGTACTGTTGCCATCGAGGATAACAAGATGGGTTTTTTATCATATTGCATGAATTTATCTCTCTACATCATGTCATCTTGATTAAGGCGTTATGATAGGTCTCCAATGTATCTATAATTTTTGATTGCTCCATGCTATATTATCTACTATTTTGGACTATATTGGGCTTTATTTTCAACTTTTATATTAATTTTGGGACTAACCTATTAACTGGAGGCCCAGCCCAGAATTGCTGTTTTTTTGCCTATTTCAGTGTTTCGAAGAAACGGAATATCAGACAGAGTCCAAACGGAATGAAACCTTCAGGAACGTGATTTTCTCATCAGATATGATCCAGGAGACTTGGACCCTCCATCAAGAAAGCCACGAGGCGGTCACGAGGGTGGAGGGCGCCACCCCCTCCCAGGGCGTGCCCCCTGCCTCGTGGGCCCCTCGAAGCTCCACCGACGTACTCCTTCCTCCTATATATACCTACGTACCCCCAAACGATCAGATACGGAGCCAAAAACCTAATCTACCACCGCAAGCTTCTGTACCCATGAGATCCCATCTTGGGGCCTGTTCCGGAGCTCCGCCGGAGGGGGCATCCATCATGGAGGTCTTCTACATCATCACCATAGCCTCTCCGATGAAGTGTGAGTAGTTTACCTCAGACCTTAGTAGCTAGATGGCTTCTTCTCTCTTTTTGGATCTCAATACAATGTTCTCCCCCTCTCTCGTGGAGATCTATTCGATGTAATCTTCTTTTTGCGGTGTGTTCGTTGAGATCGATGAATTGTGGGTTTATGATCAAGATTATCTACGAACAATATTTGAATCTTCTCTGAATTCTTTTATGTATGATTGGTTATCTTTGCAAGTCTCTTCGAATTATCAGTTTGGTTTGGCCTACTAGATTGGTTTTTCTTGCAATGGGAGAAATGCTTAGCTTTGGGTTCAATCTTGTGGTGTCCTTTCCCAGTGACAGTAGGGGCAGCAAGGCACGTATTGTATTGTTGCCATCGAGGATAACAAGATGGGGTATTTATCATATTGCATGAATTTATTGCTCTACATCATGTCGTCTTGCTTAAGGCGTTACTCTATTTCATTAACTTAATACTCTAGATGCATGCTGGATAGCGGTCGATGAGTGGAGTAATAGTAGTAGATGCAGGCAGGAGTCGGTCTACTTGTCTCGGACGTGATGCCTATATACATGATCATACCTAGATATTCTCATAACTATGCTCAATTCTGTCAATTGCTCAACATTAATTTGTTCACCCACCGTAGAAATATTTATGCTCTCGAGAGAAGCCACTAGTGAAACCTATGGCCCCCGGGTCTATTCTCATCATATCAATCTCCAATCACTTTATTATTGCTTTGCTTTTTACTTTGCCTTTTATTTTACCTTACATCTTTATACCAAAAATACCAAAAATATTATCTATCATCTCTATCAGATCTCACTCTCGTAAGTGACCGTGAAGGGATTGACAACCCCTAATCACGTTGGTTGCATTGAGCTATTGTTTTGTGTAGGTACGAGGGACTCGCGCGTAGCCTCCTACTGAATTGATACCTTGGTTCTCAAAAACAGAGGGAAATACTTACGCTACTTTGCTGCATCATCCTCTCCTCCTCGAGGAAATCCAACGCGGTGCTCAAGAGGTAGCATGTTACTTTGTTCTTATGAACTTAATACTCTAGATGCATGCTGGATAGTGGTCGATGTGTGGAGTAATAGTAGTAGATGCAGGCAGGAGTCGGTCTACTTGTCTCGGACGTGATGCCTATATACATGATCATACCTAGATATTCTCATAACTATGTCAATTCTGTCAATTGCTCAACAGTAATTTGTTCACCCACCGTAAAATACTTATGCTCTCGAGAGAAGCCACTAGTGAAACCTATGGCCCCCGGGTCTATCTTCATCATATTAATCTTCCAACACTTAGTTATTTCTGTTGCTTTTTACTTTGCTTTTATTTTATTTTGCATCTTTATCATGAAAATACCAAAAATATTATCCTATCATATCTATCAGATCTCACTCTCGTAAGTGACCTGAAGGGATTGACAACCCCTTATCGCGTTGGTTGGAGGATTTATTTGTTTTGTGTAGGTGCGAGGGACTCGCGCGTAGCCTCCTACTGGATTGATACCTTGGTTCTCAAAAACTGAGGGAAATACTTACGCTACTTTGCTGCATCACCCTTTCCTCTTCAGGGGAAAACCAACGCAGTGCTCAAGAGGTAGCAGACCACCATGTTGGTCGTGTTGCCATACTGACGTGTTCGGTTGCCTCCGAGACTTCGGCATCGTTGAGAGAGCTCTACCTCGTCGAGTGTTTGGCACACAGGCCATATGTCTTTTATTACTCACTTTGCATAAATTATTAATTATGCAACATTTTTTTAAAATTTATTATTATTCCTATTATCTCCGGCTTGCACTATTTTCTATGCACAAATAAAGGATCTGGATTGGGCAGCGCTGTCACCTCTATGTACCGACGTACCACGTCACCTCGGCTGGACCGAGGGCTTCATCATCACTTCGTTAACCCATGCCGGGGACTTCGGCGTCACACTGCGTGCCTGTATTGGCTGTGCTATGTCGCCACTTCGGAGTGCCAAGCTCTTTGCTCCGCCACCTCGGGACCGGCTTGGGGGCTGGGACCTTGTCCCATCGTATGCTTGGGCCGTGCATCGACACCAAGCACATTGACCAGCTAAGTCGCTTTTATGCTCAGAATTTTCAATTTTAAATTTTGTTCGGTTTGACCAAGCATTATACTTTTTTTGGAAAAAAGTTGTTTGTGAAAACTTCCTTGTCAAAATTTTGTTCGTGACACACAAATTCAAATACCCCGTTTTCTTGGGGGCTTCCTTTATGAAGCCTTTCCTCTTGCATATGATTATACTTGTATGGCTTCGTTCCTTGTTCATGTATTACGCCACAATATGCACCATGTTGACTTAAGTATTCCGCAAGATGGGTTGCCTTGCTCCTGTGTTTACCCCTACGTTCCCGATTGTTCGGCTAGGGAGTAAAAGGAGCACCTCTGCGATTGTCACGATCGGGTCATCCGAGCTCGGACCTCAGATTGGGTGAAGCTGAAAGCTAGCGCTCTTATTGTTTTCAATTATGGTCGGCACACAATGGAACTCATGAGTACAAAAAATCTATTGCACAAGTCTCATAGTAACAATGAGCAACCGAAGTGGTGGAGGTACTATTTTCTTCGAAGATGCTTCTTACACTTCGTCAGTAATATAGCATAAGTTCCCTGAGCGCGCTTTGTCTGTTACAGCCTTATGGCCTGATTGCCTAGTTATCGGAAACACTGTCAATATTCTCGATAGGTGGAGTACATAACACTTTTCGGTCCTTGACCAAAGAGGGAGAAGCCGACGGTCGGTTAAGACGCGTTTAAAGTTCGGGTGAACACCGATATGATATAAGTACTTCCGTACATACAATCATTATACATAAAATTCTTTTGCCCAAATCACTCGGGGGCTCTTAAATTAGTATGAGCCATTTTATAATAAATGTTTTCTTCTTGGTCATTGCAAAATCTTTTTCTATCACTCCTTTTTTCGACGCGAGTGTGTGGTCAATAGCAGGGGAGCCTAGTCTCTCTCTCAAAGCCGTTCGAGTTTAGTTTGCTAAACTGGCCTAACAAGCAGTACTCCGCCTTCAGGATAGGAGGTTACAGCCGTGGGCTGACCCGCTTGAGGTATTGAGATCGGATGTGCCATATTAATGCACGACAGAAGCACCCCTTTTTTGACCAATTTTCGGATTGGCACCGAACACTTGATCTAATTCAAACGTCAAATTTTTACTAAATTGTTGGGTTTTACAAGCCTATGGCACTTTTAAACTATTTGTGTGTTTCCTGCATAAGTCTCGCAGTGCAACACTAGACACCTTGAGAGATTCAGCGAAAACATTCTCGGATATTGCTATATATGCATCGGTTTCGAATTGTGTCTTCGGTCAATAGTTGGGTTGCCCGGCTCCTGTGCTTGCCTCCTATGTTCTGCTTTGTTCGGCTAGGTGTGCAAAGGGAGAACCACTACGATTGTGCTTCCAGCTCGCATGGTTAAGCACCTCAGTGGAGAAAGCCAAAAACTGACTATCATAATAAGCATAAACTGGTCAGCGATCCGATGACTATGTTAAATGACGGGCCATTCATAACATTAGCCGAAGTGTTTACGGCTTGACCTCGGCTGTCGCCAAACACTAACCGTGGGCTCGTAGCTAGCTTCCCCAGTTTAAACCTCCTATGACTAAGTGAAAGTTATAAAGCTTGCATATCTGATTGCCTCGTTTCTGCTAACACAACCGCCTTCGGGCACCGAGACGTCGGCTAAGGGTTGTTTTGTTATTGCGAAAACACCCTGTGTAGCATCTACAATGGGGCGGAAGCCAACGATGGGCCACTTTCAACTAATAAACGGTCGCAACAGAGTCAAAATAAACATATCATCGGCGTTTGTATTTAATATACAAAGGCTGCCTTCCGTAATCATCGTTATAAAGCCATACATATGCATCAATTTGACTTAAGATTTTGGCCAAGCTGGGTTGCCTGGCTCCTGTGCTTACCCCTACGTTCCCGATTGTTCGGCTAGGCGGTAAAGGGAGCACCTCTATGATTGTTACTACCGGGTCATCCGAGTTAGTACCTCAGACTGGGTGAAGCCGAAAGCTAGCAATCTTAAAGGATCACATTGGTCAGCAACGACGGAAGTAAAAAAATTGGTTCACTAACTCCATAGAGTTCGAAAACTTTCGCCAAACTAAATCCTCAATATTTTTCTCCCACATTGATCGGAGGTGAGTTTTCATGATCATGATAAGCATGACGACCCAAAGAAAGGAACCGATAGCGGGACTATTTTCTTTGGAAGATGTCTCTTACGTTAAAACGTAATATAACATATCTCTCCGTGTACCTTTGTTTATAAAACCGTATGACCGGATTGCCTTGTTTGCCATAAAACTTTTCCCTTATAATGGCTTTATAAAGTAGGACAAACACTCCCCAGCTACTGGCCGAGGAGGTTGAAGCTGATGGTCGGTCAACAAAGTTTTGTACAATGCGGATTTGAGCATTAATGATGAGAAGTACTTGGATACATAGAATCATTACACATAAAAATTGTGAGTAAAATCCATTTACTGCAATCCATCTTTTAAACCCCTTGGGGCCTACCTTGGCGAGCTCAGATTTCGACCAACTCTAAACTCTTTTATGAGATCTTTATTCTCTTTCCGAGAAGTTTGTGTTAAACACAACAAAATTTTCTATCAAACGGACAGCAACCTTAATTCGGCCACCCGTGCCCACATTAAGGCTCGGGGGCTACTGGGCTTTCTGCTCATTATTTACAAATATTAAAGGGGCACATCGATCCCCTAATCTGGTGTTGTCACCCGACCTGTGTCTCCGGGGCTACTGCATTGCCTATTCACTGCAGAAAATTCAAAGTGCTCAGTTTCGGCATAGCCAAACTATGGACAAGCACGTCTTCGGACGAAAATAAGTACCATATGGGACTTATCTGGCAGCAAGCTGATATATCACGGCGACTTCTCACGACCCTCTCTCAGGGGCCCGTCCGCCGATCACTATTACCTCTAATATACTACACTGTGTTTCTATTCCTATGTATGCTGCCAAGCTAGGAGTTGATCCTCAGGCCGATTTCACGACCTAGGTCTCAGGGGCTACCAGGATCAGCATTTTTATGTTTTCCTTCAGGTGCATCTTGGATTTTAGGCCAATAGACACCTTGAGGGATACTGGCAATACATCTCGTCAGCAAATAAATTTATACGCATCGGAAATAAAATCCGCAAACAATCAGCCCATGACCGAGATCCTGAGCCACCTCGGAAGCAGTTCGGCATATAGCTCGGATGCAAGTGGCTGGCTCCTTAGAGGGCATTTCTGGCATTAAGCCCGGCTAACACTTTTTTGAACCAAGGTGATCTATGATACCTTGGACATAGTCCCGCGTTGGAGCTTGGACATAGTCCGGCGTTGGAGCTCGACTATAACAATACTCTTCAGATATAGTACGGCGTTGGAGCTCGGGTACATTCCGGCGTTGGAGCTCAGAAGTGGTCCGGCGTTGGTGCTCGGCTGCAAAAGATACCTCGAATGTTGTCCGGCATTGGAGCTCGGATGCAAGAGGACACTGCCGCCCGAGAACAACTTCAAACCCGTGGTGTGGTGTAAAAATAACAGGGCATTGATAAAGGCCGGAAACTTAAAGGGGCTCCTCGGATACCTGACGTGTAAACTCTTCGGATGCATTTCGGCATTCCTCAAGATAGAAGATGAGAATATTTGTCGAAACGGTTTTCAAGAACGACGACCGAAGATGAAGAACAGTTCAGAAGAATCAAGGAGTGTCCCCAACTTGAAGACTGGTTCAGGGGGCTACTGACGGTGTCCTGGACTAGGGGGTACTCACCACGTCGTCTCCCGACCAGCTGGATCGGGCCGAGGACCCCCATGGCGGTTCACTATTAGGCTGGTTCGGGCAGCCCATGCTGCATACTAGGAGGATTCTACAAGACTTGGCGCCCAAGACAAGGACTCCTCTAAACCCTAGGCCTACGGTGCATATATAAACCGAGGCCAGGCTAGTCAATAGACAATCTCATATTCATTACTACAATCTCGTGGTAAATACATATACTCTGTACTACACCCATGTGAACACAATCAAAAGCAGCATGTAGGGTATTATCTCATCAAGAGAGCCCGAAGTTGGGTAAAACCCCATGACCATGTTACCATCGCTCCCAGATGCCTAGCTTAGGACCCCCTACTACGAGATACGCCGGATATTGAACCGACAATGGGTGCTAGTGTGAGTGCTATTCCTTACACTTTATATGAAGAAATTATGAAAGACATAGCACCTGCTGAGATAGAAGAAATAGATGTTACTATTAAACTTGCTAATAGAGACACCATATCACCAGTTCAGATTCTTAGAGATGTTGAAGTCTTGTGTGGGAAAATTAAATACCCTACTAATTTTCTCGTCCTTGGTTCCCCACAAGATGACTTTTGTCCCATTATTTTTGGTAGACCTTTCTTGAAAACAGTTAATGCTAAGATAGATTGTAAGAAACAAACTGTTGGTGTTAGCTTTGGTAATGAGTCTCATGAGTTTAATTTTTCCATGTTAAGTAGAAATCATCATGAAAAAGAATTGCCTAGTAAGGATGAATTAATTGGTCTTGCTTATATTGTTGTTCCACCTACTGATCCTTTAGAACAATATTTGCTAGACCATGAAAATGATTTACATATGCATGAAAGAAATGAAATAGATAAGGTTTTCTTTGAACAACGTCCTCTGCTTAAACACAGTTTGCCTATTGAAACTCTAGGAGGTCCTCCTCCACCTAAAGGTGATCCTGTGTTTGAATTAAAACAATTGCCAGACACTTTGAAATATGCTTATCTCGATGAAAAGAAAATATATCCAGTTATTATTAGTGCTAAGCTTTCAGAACATGAAGAAGAAAGATTATTGAAAGTTCTAAGGAACAATCGGGCTGCAATTGGATATAATCTTGATGATTTAAAGGGCATTAGTACCACTCTATGTCAGCACAAAATTAATATGGAACCTGATGCTAAACCCGTTGTTGATCACCAACGTCGGTTGAATCCAAAAATGAAGGAAGTGGTAAGAACGGAAATCTTAAAACTTCTGGAAGCAGGTATAATCTATCCTATAGCTGACAGTAGATGGGTAAGTCTTGTTCATTGTGTCCCTAAGAAGGGAGGTATTACTGTTGTTCCTAATGATAAGAATGAACTTATTCCACAAAGAATTGTTACAGGCTATAGAATGGTAATTGATTATAGAAAATTAAACAAAGCAACTAGAAAAGATCATTATCCTTTGCCTTTTAAAAACCAAATGCTTGAAAGATTATCTAAGCACACACACTTTTTCTTCCTAGATGGATACTCTGGCTTTTCACAAATACCTGTTTCTCAACCTGATCAAGAAAAGACTACTTTTACTTGTCCCTTTGGAACTTATGCTTATAGACGTATGCCTTTTGGTTTATGTAATGCACCTGCAACCTTTCAAAGATGTATGACTGCTATCTTCTCTGACTTTTGTGAAAAGATTGTTGAGGTTTTCATGGATGACTTTTCTGTTTATGGGAAGTCTTTTGATGATTGTTTAAGAAATCTTGAGCGAGTTTTACAGAGTTGTGAACAAACAAATCTTGTCTTGAATTGGGAGAAGTGCCACTTTATGGTTAATGAAGGCATTGTCTTGGGTCATAAAATTTCCGAAAGAGGTATTGGAGTGGACCAAGCTAAGGTTGATGCAATTGAGAAAATGCCATGTCGTAAGGTCATCAAAGGTATTCGTAGTTTCCTAGGTCATGTTGGTTTCTATAGGAGATTAATCAAAGACTTTTCTAAAATTTCTAGGCCTCTTACTAATCTTTTGCAAAAGGATATTCCTTTTGTTTTTTATGATGATTGTCTTGAAGCCTTTGAAACACTCAAGAAAGCCTTAATATCTGCACCTATTGTTCAACCACCTGATTGGAACTTGCCTTTTGAAATTATGTGTGATGCTAGTGATTATATTGTTGGTGTTGTTCTAGGACAAAGAGTTGATAAGAAATTTAATGTCATTCATTATGCTAGTAAATCTCTAGACAATGCTCAGAGAAATTATGCTACTACTGAAAAAGAATTCTTAGTAGTGGTATTTGCTTGTGAGAAATTTAGATCTTATATTGTTGATTCCAAAGTAATTGTTCACACAGACCATGCTGCTATTAAATATCTTATGGAAAAGAAAGATGCTAAAACTAGACTTATTTGTTAGGTTCTCTTGTTATAAGAATTTGATTTACATATCATTGATAGAAAAAGAGCTGAGAACCCAGTAGCTGATAACTTGTCTAGGCTTGAAAATGTGCTTGACGATCCACTACCTATTGATGATAGTTTTCCTGATGAGCAGTTAGCTGCAATAAATGTTTCTCGTAGTACTCCTTGGTATGCTGATTATGCTAATTACATTGTTACTAAATATTTACCACCTAGCTTTACATACCAACAAAAGAAAAAGTTCTTCTATGATTTAAGACATTACTTTTGGGATGACCCACATCTTTATAAAGGAGTAGATGGTATTATTAGACGTTGTGTACCTGAGCATGAACAGGGACAAATCCTATGGAAATGTCCCTCCAAAGCTTATGGAGGGCATCATGCTAGAGATAGAACTGCTCACAAGGTATTGCATTCTAGATTTTATTGGCCTACTCTCTTCAAGGATGCCCGTAAGTTTGTCTCTTCTTGTGATGAATGTCAAACAATAGGTAATATCCGTAAGCGTCAAGAAATGCCTATGAAGTATTCACTTGCTGTTGAACCATTTGATGTTTGGGGATTTGATTAAATGGGACCTTTTCCTTCCTCTAATGGGTATACACATATTTTGGTTGCTGATGATTATGTTACTAAATGGGTAGAAGCTATTCCAACTAGTAGTGCTGATCACAACACCTCTATTAAAATGATTAAGGAAGTTATTTTCCCAAGGTTTGGAGTCCCTAGATATTTAATGACTGACGGTGGTTCACACTTTATTCATGGTGCTTTTCGTAAGATGCTTGCTAAGTATGATGTTAACCATAGAATTGCATCACCCTATCATCCTCAGTCTAGTGGTCAAGTTGAACTTAGAAATAGAGAAATAAAATCTATTTTGCAAAAGACTGTTAATAGGTCCAGGAAGAATTGGTCTAAGAAATTAGATGATGCACTTTGGCTTATATAACAACATATAAAAATCCGATGGGTATGTCTCCTTATAAAATGGTTGATGGAAAAGATTGTCATTTGCCTCTTGAGTTAGAACATAAAGCATATTGGGCAGTTAAAGAACTCAATTATGATTTCAAACTTGCTGTTGAAAAGAGGTTATTTGATATAAGCTGTTTAGATGAATGGAGAACCCAAGCTTATGAAAATGCAAAGTTATTCAAAAAAAAGTTAAAATATGGCATGACAGAAGAATCCAAAAGCGCGACTTTAAAGTTGGAGAATATGTTCTTTTGTACAACGCTCGTTATATTTTTTTGCAGGAAATCTCCTCTCAAAATGGGAAGGCACATACATTATTGAGGAGTTTTACCGATTTGGAGCCATCAAAATAAATAACACCGAAGGTACTAACCCGAAGGTTGTCAATGGGCAACAAATAAAGCATTATATCTCAGGTACACCTATCAATGTTGAAAGTAATATTATCCAAACTTTGACACCGGAAGTACACATAAAAGGGTCCTTCCGGAACACTCCAGAATCATGAAAATAAAGAGGTACGTGATACGGTAAGTAAACGGACTCCGAAAAATCCACAAAAATATTTTTTATCATTTTTGGAATATTTTAAATTTTGGAAATAAAGAAACTTCCAGGAAGCGTCCCCTGGTGGGCACAAGACACCAGGGTGCGCCAGGCTTGGTGCGCCCAGGTGGGTTGTGCCCACCTGGGACACCTTCCGTACTCCGTTTTTCTTGAATATGTTTGTCCTCCAAGATAAAAAAATCTATATATACTTCTCGAACCAATTGACACCGTGTCGCGGAGAAATCCTCCGTTATCTTTTCTTGCTGTTTCCGGTCAGATTTATCAAGACAGGCATTATGTCTTCTTGCTCCTCCAACAACATGGAAGAAGATGCTTGGTTGATGAAGATCGAGACGAAGCCGGAGGAGCCCACAGACGCCATCAAGGGAGACAAGGGCAAGAAAGATACCATAGATCCACTCCCGGTGACGCCATCAAATATCCTTAAGCCCTACCTACTTCATCTTACTCCTGCTGATATTGAGGCTTTTCGCATCATTGAAATAGTTCACATACATAATAAGTATCTTACTCGCGAAAATATTCTGCATCAAGGGCATATCATCCATCTCCGAACCGTCATTAGTCGGTTGGAGAACCTCTTGATCCTTAAGGATAGGATCGCTTCATCACCACCATCATCTTCTTCACCACCAAAGGATAATTGAGTATCGGGTATGGGCACTCCCCTTGGCTTCCTCCAAGCTTGGCGGAGGTGCCCAGGTATCGTATCATCCCACTATCTTTTTGCTTTTACTTATCCTAGTTCGATCATTTGCTTTTAGATGAAATAAAGTTTAGTTCGATCCGTTCTTCTTTGAGAGTTTGCTTAGTGATCTATCCTTGTAATCATGTGCAAGTTATATAATAAAGTTAGTTTGAGTTTTGGCTTTCTTTACTTTCATGTTGCAAATAAAGAAAAGAAATAAAGAAAGAAAAAGAGAAAGGAAATAAATCACTAAGATTATATACTAATCCTATGGTAGGTGATGGCACCACATAAGGAAAAGTATAAGTGGAAAATTTTATTAGAGACTGACAAACATAGCATTAGTCAATGATGCAACTCATGAAAGAATTAATAAGGGAAGAGAAGATTCACATATAGATATACTATACTAGAAATCTTTTGTGATTGTGAGCCATCATCAAAATATTATATGCCAAAATTGTTGACGTTGGACAAGGAAGACAACTTAATGGTTTATGTTTGTTTATATTCACATAGAAGTCATATTGTCATAGATCCTTTAACATGTGGTGCTTGCCCCTATCTTTTCTAGCCAAAAAATCCGCACTAAGTAGAGATACTACTTGTGCATCCAAAAACCCTTAAACCCAAATCTTTTTCAAGTGTCCACCATGCCTGAGCAAGATCCCTCAAGTAAGTTGTCATCGGTGCAAAAAGGTAATAAAAATTGCTTCTAAAAGTGTGAGATCATTTAGTGTAAGAGAAAATTGAGCGTTGTACGAACTTGGATGGCAAAGAATAAAAGTGACAGACTACATAATAAAGGTTGTCATCTTAAGGGGCAATACAACGTGACATTCTCTTGCACTAAGGGATTGAGCATACAAACAAATAAGCGCATGGCAACCTCCGCTTCCCTCTGTGAAGGGCCTTTACTTTATTTTTATGCACTTACTTTTATGCAAAGAGTCAAAGTTTTCCTTCTATTCCTTTTATTTTTCTCCTTTGGCAAGCATCATGTGGCGAGGAAAGATCTAGGCATATATGTCCAGTTGAATATAGATAGCATGAGTTATTATTGTTGACATCACCCTCGAGGTGAGTATGTTGGGAGGCGAAACTATAAGCCCCTATCTTTCTATGTGTCCGGTTGAAATGTTTTGCTTATGGGTACGAGGTGAGTGTTATCAATCATAGAAGACTATATGCACTACAAAAAAGACACATCCATGACATTTTGGGCCAAACGAAATTTTTACTATCATACTTATGACACTTCTATGACGATAATTGTGACAAAACCCGGTATCATCATAGATGTGGTGGGGTCCTACTTCTATGACAAAAAATCATGACAGAAAATGGGCTTTTCATCCTGGGCGGGCCGGAGACGCAGCTGCATGACATTCTTTGGGCCGTCCATGATGGAAAAATCCATGGTAGAAGCAAGGGCGAGGAAAATATTGGGGAGTTTCCGGGTATGGTGGCTGGTCAGGGACTGAGCGATGCGCGTTTCTCTCGTACGTGCGCACATGTGTGCGGGGCGTTGGGCTCTAACTGAACCCGAGTGATTGCACTGCAGGCTACGCTTTACTTAACCCGAGCGATCAATCGATCCCTTGCTGTTAACTGAACCCGAGTGATTCCTTAGCTACCGTTGCTAATTGAAGCCGATTGAACACTGCTGCCTCCTTCCCTGGATGAACAGTGAGTGTTGTTGAGGGGCTTTGGATGAACAGTTCCTGGTGGGGGGGTTTGATGAACAGGACCCCATGGTAGTAGAGGCCGTTGCCGGTGGATGAACAGTACCCCAGTTGATCGAGCCGGTGGATGAATAGGACCCCGTGGAGGGCTGGATAAACAGGACCCCATGGAGGGCTGGTTGTCCAGTAGCTGGTGGAGGGCTGGTTGAACAGTAGCCGGTGGAGGGATGGATGAACAGTAGCCCATGGAGGGGTGGTTGAACAGGACCCCGTGAAGAGGGTTGGTTGAACGGTAGCTGGTGGAGGAGCGCGCGATGGAGGCTGGATGAACAAGAGCCCGTGGATGAATAGTCGCAGGTGGAGGCTGGAGGACGTCGATGGTGGATGAATAGTAACCCGTGGAGGCTGGAGGAGGTCAACAGTGGAGATGAACAGTATCTCGTGGAGTCCCTTTTTGCGGTATGCCACACCCCTCCCGATGAACAGGACCCCCGTTTCGACCATAGCGCTCCAACACAAGTCTGTTTCCTCTGTTTTGCGGTACGTGATAACCCACAAGTACAGGGAATCAGAACAGTTTTCGAGGGTAGAGTATTCAACCCAAATTTATTGATTCAGCATAAGGGGAGCCAAAGAATATTCTCAAGTATTAGCAGTTGAGTTGTCAATTCAACCACACCTGGATAACTTAGTATCTGCAGCAAAGTATTTAGTAGCAAAGTAGTATGGAAGTAACTGTAATGGTGGCAAAAGTAATAGTAGCAGTTTCGTAGTAATTGTAACAGTGGCAACAGAAAAGTAACTAAGCAAAGATCAATATGTGAAAAGCTCATAGGCATTGGATCAGTGATGGATAATTATGTCAAATGTGATTCCTCATGCAATAGTTATAACATAGGGTGACACAGAACTAGCTCCAGTTCATCAATGTAATGTAGGCATGTATTCCAAATATAGTCATACGTGCTTATGGAAAAGAACTTGCATGACATCTCTTGTCCTACCCTCCCGTGGCAGCGGGGTCCTATTGGAAACTAAGGGATATTAAGGCCTCCTTTTAATAGAGTACCGGACCAAAGCATTAACACTTAGCGAATACATGAACTTCTCAAACTATGGTCATCACCGGGAGTGGTCCTGATTATTGTCACTTCGGGATTACCGGATCATAACACATAGTAGGTGACTATTGACTTGCAATATAGGATCAAGAACTCACATATATTCATCAAAACATAATAGGTTCAGATCTGAATTCATTGCACTCGGGCCCTAGTGACAAGCATTAAGCATAGCAAAGTCATAGCAACATCAATCTCAGAACATAGTGGATACTAGGGATCAAACCCTAACAAAACTAACTCGATTACATGATAAATCTCATCCAACCCATCACCGTCCAGCAAGCCTACGATGGAATTACTCACGCACGGCGGTGAGCATCATGAAATTGGTGATGGAGGAAGGTTGATGATGACGACGGCGAAGGATTCCCCTCTCCGGAGCCCCGAACGGACTCCAGATCATCCCTCTCGAGAGAGTTTAGGGCTTGGAGGTGGCTCTGTATCGTAAAACGCGATGAATCCTTCTCTCTGATTTTTTTCTCCTCGAACATGAATATATAGAGTTGGAGTTGAGGTCGGTGGAGCCTCAGGGGGCCCACGAGACAGGGGGCGCATCCAGGGGGGCAGGCGCGCCCCCACCCTCGTGGACAGGGTGTGGGCCCCCTGGTCTTGATTCTTTTGCAGTATTTTTTATTAATTCCAAACATATTCTTCGTGAAGTTTCAGGTTATTCCAAGAACTTTTATTTCTGTACAAAAATAACACCATGGCAATTCTGCTGAAAACAACATCAGTCCGGGTTAGTTCCATTCAAATCATGGAAGTTATAGTCCAAAACAAGGGCAAAAGTGTCTGGAAAAGTAGATACAATGGAGACGTATCAACTCCCCCAAGCTTAAACCTTTGCTTGTCCTCAAGCAATTCAGTTGACAAATTGAAAGTGATAAAGAAAAACTTTTAAAAACTCTATTTGCTCTTGTTGTTGCAAATATGTAAAGCCAACATTCAAGTTTTTAGCAAAGATTATGAACTAACCATATTCACAATAACGCTTAGGTCTCATGTTTACTCATATCAGTGGCATAATCAACTAGCGAGCAATAATAATAAATCTCGGATGACAACAATTTCTCAAAACAATCATAATATGATATAACAAGATGGTATCTCGCTAGCCCTTTCTGAGACCGCAAAACATAAATGCAGAGCACCTTTGAAGATCAGGGACTGAATAAACATTGTAATTCATGGTAAAAGAGATCCAGTCACAGTCATAATCAATATAAATTGATAGTAATGAATGCAAATGACAGCGGTGCTCTCTAACTGGTGCTTTTTAATAAGAGGAGGATGACTCAACATAAAAGTAAATAGATAGGCCCTTCGCAGAGGGAAGCAGGGATTTGTAGAGGTGCCAGAGCTCGATTTTTGAAATAGAGATAAATAATATTTTGAGTGGCATACTTTCATTGTCAACATAAGAACCGAGAGATCTCGATATCTTCCATGCTACACACATTATAGGCGGTTCCCAAGCAGAATGGTAAAGTTTATACTCCGCCGCCACCAACAAGCATCAATCCATGGCTTGCCCGAAACAACGGGTGCCTCCAACTAACAACAGTCCTGGGGGAGTTTTGTGTGCAATTATTTTGATTTGGTTTGAGCATGGGACTGGGCATCCCGGTGACTAGCCATTTTCTCGTGAATGAGGAGCGGAGTCCACTCCTCTTGAGAATAACTCGCCTAGCATGGAAGATATAGACAGACCTAGTTGATACATGAGCTATTCGAGCATACAAAATAGAATTTCATTTGAAGGTTTAGAGTTTGGCACATACAAATTTACTTGGAACGGCAGGTAGATACCGCATATAGGAAGGTATGGTGGACTCATATGGAATAACTTTGGGGTTTATGGAAGTGGATGCACAAGTTGTATTCCCGCTTAGTACAAGTGAGGGCTAGAAAAAAGACTGGGAAGCGACCAACTAGAGAGCGACAATAGTCATGAACATGCATGAAAATTAATCAACACTCAGTGCAAGCATGAGTAGGATATAATCCACCATGAACATAAATATCGTGGAGGCTATGTGGATTTTGTTTCAACTACATGCGTGAACATGTGCCAAGTCAAGCCACTCGAATCGTTCAGAGGAGAATACTGCCCTATCATACCACATCACAACTATTTTAATAGCATGTTGGCATGCAAGGTAAACCATTATAAACTCCTAGCTAATTAAGCATGGTATGAGCAACTATAATCTCTAATTGTCACTGCAAACATGTTCATTCATAATAGGCTGAATCAAGAACGATGAACTAATTATATTTACAAAAACAAGATAGGTCAATTTCATACCAGCTTCTCTCATCTCAATCAGTCCATCATATATCGTCATTATTGCCTTTCACTTGCACGACCGAACGGTGTGGATAATAATAATAGTGCATGTGCATTGGACTAAGATGGAATCTGCAAGCATTTAATTCAAGGGAGAAGACAAGGTAATATGGGCTCCTGGTTAAATCAACAATAATGCATATAAGAGCCATTTCAACATTTTCATTATGGTCTTCTCCTCTCAACCCCCAAAGAAAGGAAAAGAAATAAAACTATTTACACGGGAAAGCTCCCAACAAACAAAAGAAGAACGAGAAATCTTTTTGGGTTTTCTTTTAATTATGATACTATAGGCATGGAAAGTAAACTAGCTAAAAGCTAAAACTATTTTTTTGTTTTTCTTAAGGTTTATCAAACACATAAGAAGAAAGCGAGAAAAATGAAAATAAACTAGCATGGATAGTACAATGAAAAACTATGAGCACCGACAACTGGCATGAGTGTGCGAACATGAATGTAATGTCGATGAGAAATACGTACTCCCCCAAGCTTAGGCTTTTGGCCTAAGTTGGTCTATGCCCATGGATCAAAGTAACCCTCTCCGGTGTGCGGAGGGGTGTCATCTGGGTGCCACTGGTTAGCGATCTCCTCCGGATCCCACTGATAAACAAACTGTCGATAAGGGTCAAGTGGTGGTTCCGGCTCAGGCTCTGGAGCTGGTGTCAGGCTCCAATATGCATAAACGGCCTCCGGCAAGATGAGGTACGTGCCTGAAAATATGTTAAACAAAGAGGGCGCAGGCAAGGTAAAAATCTCACAATAATTTTTATCAAATATCAACTTATACATAAGCATCTTCTTCTTATCTTTAACAATAAAATCATGTGCTACCAAACTCTTATAATCTAGAAAAATAGGAAGCGGCAACTTTTCCTCTTTCTCATAATGCCTAATAGGTATGTTAAAATGTGCAGCAAGGCACGAAGCAAAGATGCCTCCAAAGATGGGACCCTTTGTATGGTTCAGATTTAACCGTTTAGCAACAATAGCGCCTAAACTGAAAGTAGTATCACGAAACAAGGCATGGCGCAAAATAACAATATCAGGGGCACTAAGGTTCCCACTGTTCCCATGACCAATTAAGCATCTACTAGCAAATATTGCAAAGTAACACAGAACAGGAAAATGTATGCTAGTGATTCTTGCATCGGAAACTTTCCTCATTCCCCCTACAGCAATCATATGAATAAACCCTTCCACATCATTACGATGTGGTTCCTCTATGCTTCCCGCAAAGGGTATCTTATAGACCCGGCAGAAATCATATAATGACATCTCCTTAACTTCATCATATAAATGAAACTCCATAGAAGGTGTTGATCTCCTAGCATGGAAATGAAAATTTTGCGCAAAAATATCAGTGAGTAGGACATACTTGACTCAAAATAAAAGTGAACCAAACTCAACAAAATTGATAGAAACTACTCCCATGAGTGCCTAGAGACTATATCATGCATTAGAACTACTTGGGACCAAATAAATTTGACATGCAAGCTCAAGAACAGGGTCACCTAAGCAGCAAAAATTTGCAATGAATAAAGCACTAGAACAAAAACTAATTGGACCATTGGAGGAGTCACATACCAAAGAACAATCCCCCAAAGCAGTTTTGTGAATGGAGCTTTGAGCAAGGAGATCGAAAATCGCAGCAAAACGAGCTAGAACACGGGTTTGAGCCGTGTGGTGATTTTTTCTGGAGGAAGACGAAGTGTGTGGGTGCAGGAATAAGTGGAGGGGGCCACGTGGGGCCCACGAGGCATGGGGCGCGCCCTGCACCCTCCTGGCTAGGTGGTTGCCCCCTCTGGTGTGTTCTCAGTGCCAAATATTCTAGAAAAAAATCATATTTCAATTTCAGGGCATTTGGAGAACTTTTATTTTTGGGGTATTTTTTATTGCATGGATAATTCAGAAAACAGACGGAAAATACTATTTTTGCTTTATTTAATCTAAATAACAGAAAGTAAAAGGAGGGTACAAAGAGTTGTGCTTTCTAACTTCGTCCATCTCATGCTCATCAAAAGGAATCCACTAACAAGGTTGATCAAGTCTTGTTAACAAACTCATTCTGAATCGCATGAAACCGGAGAATTTTCGAATAGCACTAGGTTACCTCAACGGGGATATGCACATCCCCAATAATAAGAATATCATATTTCTTCTTGACAGTAGGGAGAGGAAATTCGAAACCTCCAATAATAATCGATGGAATTTTTCCGATAGAATTGATACTATGGACTTGAGGTTGTTTCCTCAGAAAGTGTACCGTATGCTCATTACCATTAACATGATAAGTGACATTGCCTTTGTTGCAATCAATAACAGCCCCTACAGTATTCAAAAAGGGTCTACCAAGGATAATCGACATACTATCGTCCTCGGGAATATTAAGAATAACAAAGTTTGTTAAAATAGTAACGTTTGCAACCACAACAGGCACATCCTCACAAATACCGACAGATATAGCAGTTGATTTATCGGCCATTTGCAAAGATATTTCAGTATGTGTCAACTTATTCAAATCAAGTCTACAATATAAAGAGAGAGGCATAACACTAACATCGGCTCCAAGATCACATAAAGCAGTTTTAACATAGTTTCTTTTAATGGAGCATGGTATAGTTGGTACTCCTGGATCTCCTCGTTTCTTAGGTATTCCACCTTTAAAAGTATAATTAGAAAGCATGGTGGAAATTTCAGCTTTCGGCATCTTTCTTTTATTTGTAACAATATCTTTCATGTATTTAGCATAAGGGTTCATTTTAAGCATATCAGTCAAATGCATACGCAAGAAGATAGGTCTAATCATTTCAGCAAAGCGCTCAAAATCCTCATCATCCTTTTTCTTGGATGGTTTAAGAGGAAAAGGCATTGGTTTCTGAACCCATGGTTCTCTTTCTTTACCATGCTTCCTAGCAACGAAGTCTCTCTTATCATAATGTCGATTCTTTGATTGTGGGTTATCAAGATCAACATCAGGTTCAATTTCTACATCATTGTCATTTCTAGGTTGAGCATCAACATGAACATCATCATTAACATTATCACTAGGTTCATGTTCATCACCAGATTGTGTTTCAGCATTAGAAATAGAAATATCATTGGGATTCTCAGGTGTGTCAACAACAGGTTCACTAGAAGCATGCAAAGTCCTATCATTTTTCTATTTCTTCTTCTTAGAAGGACTAGGTGCATCAACATTAATTCTATGAGAATCTTTCTCAATTCTCTTAGGGTGGCCCTCAGGATACAAAGGTTCCTGAGTCATTTTAATCCCTCTAGTCATAACTCTAACAACATTATCATTTTTCTTATTATTTAATTCATTGAGCAAATCATTTTGAGCTTTAAGCACTTCTTCTACTTGAGTGGTAACCATAGAAGCATGTTTACTAATGAGTTTAAGTTCACCCTTAACTCTAGACATATAATCACTCAAGTGTTCCATCATATAAGCGTTATGTTTCAATTGTCTACCAACATAAGCATTGAAGTTTTCTTGTTTAACAATAAAATTATCAAACTCATCTAAGCATTGGCTAGCAGACTTATAACGAGGAATCTCACCTTCATCAAATCTATAGAGAGAATTTACCTTTACTACCTGTGTCGGGTTATCAAGACCATGTATTTCTTCAATAGGTGGTAAATTCTTAACATCTTCAGCTTTAATACCTTTTTCTTTCATAGACTTCTTTGCCTCTTGCATATCTTCAAGACTGAGAAATAGAATACCCCTTTTCTTTGGAGTTGGCTTAGGAGTTGGTTCAGGGAGTGTCCAAGTATTTTCATTACTCAACATATTATTCAATAGCAATTCAGCTTGATCAACAGTTCTTTCCCTGAAAACACAACCAGCACAACTATCCAGGTGGTCTCTGGAAGCATTGGTTAGTCCATTATAAAAGATATCAAGTATTTCATTTTTCTTGAGAGGATGATCACGCAAAGCATTAAGTAATTGGAGAAGCCTCCCCCAAGCTTGTGGGAGACTCTCTTCTTCAATTTGCACAAAATTATATATTTCCCTTAAAGCAGCTTGTTTCTTATGAGCGGGGAAATATTTAGCAGAGAAGTAATAAATCATATCCTGGGGACTACGCACACAACCAGGATCAAGAGAATTAAACCATGTTTTAGCCGCACCCTTTAATGAGAAAGGAAACAACTTAAGGACATAGTAGTAACGAATTTTTTCCTCATGAGTGAATAGGGTGGCTATATCATTTAATTTAGTAAGATGTGCCACAACAGTTTCAGATTCATAGCCATGAAAAGGATCAGATTCAACCAAAGTAATTATCTCAGGATCGACAGAGAAATCATAATCCTTATCGGAAATACAGATAGGCGAAGTAGCAAAAGCAGGGTCATATTTCATTCTAGCATTCAAAGATTTTTCCTTCAGCTTAGCTAACAGTTTCTTAAGACCATATCTATCATTGCAAGCAAGAAAATCTCTAGCAGTTTCTTCATCCATAACATAATGTAACGCCCTCGATGCGGCTATATCTCCCACGTGTCGAAGCACGACTTAGAGACATAACCGCATTGAAAGCAATGTCGCAAGTGAGGTAATCTTCACACAACCCATGTATTACATAAGGGAAAGAGATAAATAGTTGGCTTACAATCGCCACTTCACACAATACATGAATAAAGCATTACATCAACCAATTACAATCAAGGTACGACTACGGAACCAAAATAAAAGAAGAACCCCAAATGCGACAAAGGTCCCCGATCGACCCCAACTGGGCTCCACTACTGATCAACTAGAACGAAACAACACAAAGGACAAGATCTTCATCGAGCTCCTCCTGAGCTTGGTTGCATCATCTGCACGGTCTCATCGGCACCTGCAAGCTGGTTTTGGAAGTAACTGTGAGCCACGGGGACTCAGCAATCTCGCACCCTCGCGATCAAGACTATTTAAGCTTATGGGTAAGGTAAAATGTATGAGGTGGAGCTGCAGCAAGCGACTAGCATATATGGTGGCTAAACATACGCAAATGAGAGCGAGAAGAGAAGGCAAAGCACGGTCGATAAAAGTATGATCAAGAAGTGATCCTAGAACAACCTACGTCAAGCATAACTCCAACACCGTGTTCACTTCCCGGACTCCGCCGGAAAGAGACCATCACGGTTACACACGCGGTTGATGCATTTTAATTAAGGTCAACTTCAAGTTTTCTACAACCGGACGCTAACAAATTCCCATCTGCCCATAACCGCGGGCACGGCTTTCGAAAGTTCAAATACCTGCAGGGGTCTCCCAACTTAGCCCATGACAAGCTCTCACGGTCAACGAAGGAATAGACCTCCTCCCGAGACATTCCGATCAGACTCGGTATCCCGGTTCTACAAGACATCCTCGACAATGGTAAAACAAGTCCAACAAAGCCACCCGAATGTGCCAACAAATCCCGATAGGAGATGCACATATCTCGTTTTCAGGGCACACCGGATTGTCCAAACTTCCGGTAGGCCAGCCCAGAGTTGCCCCTGGTGGCCACCGGCGGCTGACAAGGTGGACCAACACTCAGAGGAGCACTGGCCCGGGGGTTTAAATAAAGATGACCCTTGAGCCGTCCGACTCAAGGGGAAGAAAAGGCTAGGTGGCGAAAGGTAAAACCAATGTTGGGCCTTGCTGGAGGAGTTTTATTCAAGGTGAACTGTCAAGGGGTTCCCATTATACCCAACCACGTAAGGAACGCAAAATCCGGGAACATAACACCGATATGACGGAAACTAGGGCGGCAAGAGTGGAACAAAACACCAGGCATAAGGCCGAGCCTTCCACCCTTTACCAAGTATATAGATGCATTAATTAAATAATAGATATTGTGATATCCCAAAGTAAACATGTTCCAACAAGGAACAACATCTCCATGTTCCAACAAGGAACAAACTTCAATCTTCACCTGCAATTAACAATGCTATAAGAGGGGCTGAGCAAAGCGGTAACATAGCCAATCAACGGTTTGCTAGGACATGGTGGGTTAGAGGTTTGACATGGCAATTTGGGAGGCATGATAAGCAAGTGGTAGGCATCATAGCATAGGCATAGCAAAAGAGTGAGCATCTAGCAAAGCAAAGATAGTAGTGATTTCGAAGGTATGATCATCTTGCCTGAGATCCCGCAAGGAAGAAGAACGAGTCCATGAAGAAGACAAACGGACGTAGCCGAACGGTTCCTCACAATCGCGACGTTACCGGAACCAACCCGAAGAAGCAAACACCGGAAAGAAGCACACAACATAGTAAACAACCAACACAAGAACATGGTATGATATGCGAGATGCGGTATGCGATGCATATGCATGATTTGCAAGGGAATGAATGAACCTGGCCTCAACTTGGAAATCCAAGTGTGCCTCTGGAAAGGTGAGATGAAATCGCTTGAAAACGATATAAAGATCACCGGAATCGGAGTTACGGTTTGGAAATGGCAAGCAATTCAAATATGGCACCGGTCTGCGATAAACAGCAAGTAGCCATCTAGATGCAACAAGTTGAACATGCTAAAGCACTCAAACATGACAACAAAATACATGGCAGGGATCCATTCATGATGCTTAACAAAAGATGAACACTGAGCTACGGCCAATTTATCCATTAACAGGTTCAAACAAGCATGGCAAAAATGCAATTGGTAAACAGATTTCAGACTTAGTGAAATTAACACAAGCCTGGAATTTCAGATCAGGTAGCACACTTTGGAGCATGAAAACTATATGCTACATGGCCTGAACATGGCAAATTAAAGCATGGCATGGAGCTACTCAAAGAGCTTAACAAAAGTCCCTTAGTGACCTTGAGCCAAAAGGGATCAGAAAATACATTTGCAAGCATGTGAACATGGCAAAAACATAATCAGATCTCAGACTTGGTGAAAACCGGAGCATGCAAATCAGATATCAAGTAGGCATGTTTACGAGCTCGATGCACTCACTACAGAGCAAGGCATGACAATCTAAGCATACACCCATCAAGAATACACATTATACAAGCTAGACATGGCAAGAACAATAACATAGCATGCGCGGATCAACTACAACATCCTCGGCAAAATCGCTAACAAGTAGACAATCTACCCAGATTCACGAAATAGCAAAAGTAGAGCTCGATTGACTCAAGCTAGGATGCTCCATAATTTCAAACAAAGGCATGGATGGATAGAGCACTACAAGATTAACAAAACATCCTTAGTGATCATCCTCAAAAGAGGCACGGATCACTAGGAAACAACATGAACATATGGCATATTGAAATAAACAGATCAAGGACTTAGTGGAAATTCTAAGTCCCTGGAATCAGCATTAACGAATGCACCACTTTGCAAGCTTGTGCTAGTCACCACACACATCACAAAAATACATGGATAGCACCCCTGGAAATATGGCATGGCATATAACAAAACGCATGTAGAGCTCATGGGCATATCATGCACACAATAATCATGGCAAAAATGACAAATAGCTATTTGGAGCAGCAGATCTGACAATTATCTCAAATAGCACTCTTCTAACAGCATTTCGGGTATCAAGATGAACTCAAATGAAAATGATGCAATGAGATGAAATGATGTGCTCTCTGAGACGAACATTTTGATATGCTACACGCCCAAAACGGAGCTACGGATGCAAAGTTACGGCATGATGAACATGGGCATATGAATCTGGTAATCTCGGGGACTTAGTGAAATATAGACCTCTCCGAGAAAGTCAACCCGGGACGGAGACGTGCGGGGCGGAGGGATCCGGATCTGGACGGGGCGTTTGGATCGGGGGAGTGGTGGATCTGGTCCCGATCCACGGGACCTCGCCGGAGACGATGGAGATGGCCGGACTTGGAGGAGACCTCGCCGGAGCGCGGTGGAGGAGGACGCGGGGCTCGCCGGAGTTGCACCGGGGGCGGACCCGGCGACCCAAGGCGGCAGTGCGGCACATGGTGGCGGCGGCGGGGCCACGCCGGTGAAGGGCGGCGCTGGCGGGAAGGAGGCGAGGCGCGGCGCAGCATGGCCGCGGTGGCGCATGGCGGCGAGGAGTCGGCCACCGGGGCTCTGGCGGCGAAGGCGGCAGGGCACTCAGGCGGCGCGCGGCAGGGTGAGGTGCGTCGGGCGGCGGCGGGATCTGGGCCCGCGCGGGCCCCGCGGGCCGGCGGCGGCTGGAGGCGGCGACGCCACTTGGCGGCTCCAGATTGGCGCAGGAGAGGCCGGACATGTCCGGGCGCGGTGGCGATTTCGTCCGGGCGCGAGGTAGAGGAAGGCTAGGGTTTCATCCGCGAAAATTTCGGGGGAGGCCACATATTTATAGGTAGAGGGAGCTAGGGGAGTCCAAATGAGGTGCGGTTTTCGGCCACGCAATCATGATCGAACGCCCGAGAAGATGCAGGAGGTTTAAGTGGGTTTTGGGCCATTTTGAAAGGGTGTTGGGCTGCAACACACACGAGGCCTTTTCGGTCCCTCGGTTAACCGTTGGAGCATCAAACAAAGTCCAAATGGCACGAAACTTGACAGGCGGTCTACCGGTAGTAAACCAAGGCCGCTTGGCAAGTCTCGGTCCAATCCAGAAATGTTTAATCCCCACACACGAGAAGAAGGTAGAAATGACCACCAGAGGAGAATGGAGCGCCGGGTTGCAAAACGGACAACGGGAAAAATGCTCGGATGCATGAGACGAACATGTATGGAAATGAAATGCACATGATGACATGATATGCAATGCATGACACGCAAGCAATGACAAGGCAACAACAGCAAATAACTGGACGACACCTGGCACATCGGTCTCGGGGCGTTACACATAACCCTCAGGCACAACAGGCAATTCATATCTAGGGGAGAATCTTCATCATCACTTTCATCAATATTATCAGTTTCAATAATTTCATTCTCTCTAGCCCTAGCAAGTTGTTCATCAAGAAATTCACCTAATGGCACAGTGTTATCAAGCATAGAAGTAGTTTCATCATAAGTATCATGCATAGCAGACGTGGCATCATCAATAACATGCAACATATCAGAATCAAGAGCAGAAGCAGGTTTAGGTGTCGCAAGTTTACTCAAAACAAAAGGAGAATCAAGTGCAGAGCTAGATGGCAGTTCCTTACCTCCCCTCGTAGTTCAGGGATAAATATTGGTTTTTTGTCTTTCAAGTTCCTCATAGTGATCAGCAGATATAAATCCCAAGTGACTCAAAGAATAGAGCTATGCTCCCCGGCAACGGCGCCAGAAAATAGTCTTGATAACCCACAAGTATAGGGGATCGCAACAGTTTTCGAGGGTAGAGTATTCAACCCAAATTTATTGATTCGACACAAGGGGAGCCAAAGAATATTCTCAAGTATTAGCAGTTGAGTTGTCAATTCAACCACACCTGGATAACTTAGTATCTGCAGCAATGTATTTAGTAGCAAAGTAGTATGGAAGTAACGGTAACGGTGGCAAAAGTAACAGAAGCAGTTTTGTAGTAATTGTAACAGTGGCAACGGAAAAGTAACTAAGCAAAGATCAATATGTGAAAAGCTCATAGGCTTTGGATCAGTGATGGATAATTATGTCAGATGCGATTCCTCATGCAATAGTTATAACATAGGGTGACACAGAACTAGCTCCAGTTCATCAATGTAATGTAGGCATGTATCCCGAATATAGTCATACGTGCTTGTGGAAAAGAACTTGCATGACATGTTTTGTCCTACCCTCCCGTGGCAGCGGGGTCCTATTGGAAACTAAGAGATATTAAGGCCTCCTTTTAATAGAGTACCGGACCAAAGCATTAACACTTAGCGAATACATGAACTCCTCAAACTACGGTCATCACCGGGAGTGGTCCCGATTATTGTCACTTCGGGGTTACCGGATCATAACACATAGTAGGTGACTATTGACCTGCAATATAGGATCAAGAACTCACATATATTCATGAAAACATATCTGAATTCATGGCACTCGGGCCCTAGTGACAAGCATTAAGCATAACAAAGTCATAGCAACATCAATCTCAAAACATAGTGGATACTAGGGATCAAACCCTAACAAAACTAACTCGATTACATGATAAATCTCATCCAACCCATCACCGTCCAGCAAACCTACGATGGAATTACTCACGCACAACGGTGAGCATCATGAAATTGGTGATGGAGAAAGGTTGATGATGACGACGGCGACGGATTCCCCTATCTGGAGCCCCGAACGGACTCCAGATCAGACCTCCCGAGAGAGTTTAGGGCTTGGCGGCAGCTCCGTAACGTAAAACGCGATGAATCCTTCTCTCTGATTTTTTTTCTCCCTGAAAGTGAATATATAGAGTTGGAGTTGAGGTCGGTGGAGCCTCAGGGGGCCCACGAGATAGGGGGCGCGCCCAGGGGGCAGGTGTGCCCCCACCCTCGTGGACAGGGTGTGGGCCCCCTGGTCTTGATTCTTTCGCCAGTATTTTTATAAATTCCAAAAATATTCTCCGTGAAGTTTCAGGTCATTCCAAGAACTTTTATTTCTACACAAAAATAACACCATGGCAATTCTGCTGAAAACAGCGTCAGTCCGGGTTAGTTCCATTCAAATCATGCAAGTTAGAGTCCAAAACAAGGGCAAAAGTATTTGGAAAAGTAGATATGATGGAGACGTATCAGTACGCCACACCCCTCCCGATCAACAGGACCCCGTTTCGACCGTTTTGCGGTACGCCAGACCCCTTCGGATGAACAGGATCCCGTTTGACCGTGGCCGGTCGAACACAAGGCCGTTTCCTCCGTTCTGCGGTACGGCAGGCCTCGTTTCTGTCGCCTGTTCCATCCAAGCCGGTTGGCTCCTGATGAACACGACGGCGCATTCCGTTCCGACCCAGCCGGTTGCCTCCCCATAAACATGATGATGGTGCAGCTTCTCTGTTTCGACCTAGCCATGTACACGAGCCCTAGCCATACGTATGCGCGAGTAGGCGTTCGAGACCCCGCCCGTATGTATGTACATGGCCGTATTTTGTTTCTTGCACCTTGGCCGCTGTAAGTATGTGTACATGGTACATGCGCGCCTCTACTACGACACGTGCACGCCTCTACATCGACCAGTATGTACGTACACGTTTGCGACCAGAATGATAACGCTGCGTATGCTTCGACCAACAGGGTCCCGGCTGTCAGGCACTTCCTTGCGTGCGAAGATATAGCTGTTGGGTCCCAGCAGTCAGGGGGCGAATCATTTTTTTGCCCGTAATATGGACGCACTTTCTTGCGTGCGAAGATGTAGCTAGTGGGTCCCAGCAGTCAGGGGGGAAACGTTTTTTTCACGAAATATTGTGGTCCGTCCAGTGGGTCCCTGCTGTCAGGTGGAGGAATCATTATTTTTCGCGTAATAAGGAGGCACTTCCTTGCTGCGGCGGTGGACCCAGCTGTCAGCCTCTCCACGTACAGTACACTTCCGATGGAAGTCGGTCGTTGATCACATTGACCACGCCGCGCCAAGAGCACCAAGGCGGTGGACGACGGCGAGGCCAAGGAAGGGGACGATGCGGAGCCAGGGAAGACGCGGCAGTGGATGCCCACGTGAAGGGGAGTATGTGGGTTGACTGCTTCGGCTGCGGTGTGAGGCTACCATCGCCGGAGAATAATAGGAGGTGTGGATGAGTATAGAGGGATGGCATGGCCAGCGGTGGCACCACAGCCGGACACGGGAGGCAGGAGCAGGCGGTATGCCCGATGCTTGTTTGGGCGGCTAGAGCAAGAAGACCAGAGGTTGAATAAGCACTACGGCCGTTGGATGGACATCGTACGGTCACTGGAACTAGCATAGGAAGGCAAAACAAGCATAACTTCAAGATTTTCAACACATAGAGAGGAAACTTGATATTATTGCAATTCGAACAAGCATATGTTCCTCCCTCATAATAATTTTCAGTAGCATCATGAATGAATTCAACAATATATCTATCACATAAAGCACTCTTTTCATGATGCATAAACATAGAATTTTTATTACTCTCCACATAAGCAAAATTCTTCTCATGAATAATAGTGAGAGCAAAGTCAACAAAATAACTATCATGTGAAGCATAATCCAATTGGAAATTAAAATCATGATGACAAGTCTCATGGTTATCTTTATCCTTTAGAGCATACGTGTCATCACAATAATCATCACAAATAGGAGGCATGCTTTCATCATAATAAATTTGCTCATCAAAACTTCGGGGACAAAAAATATAATCTTCATCAAACATAGCTTCCTCAAGCTTGTGGCTTTACATATCATTAGCATCATGGATATTCATAGAATTCATACTAACAACATTGCAATCTTGCTCATCATACAAAGATTTAGTGCCAAACATTCTATAGATCTCTTCTTCTAGCACTTGAGCACAATTTTCCTTTTCATCATACTCACGAAAGATATTAAAAAGATGAAGCGTATGAGGCAAACTCAATTCCATTTTCTTTGTAGTTTTCTTTTATAGACGAAACTAGTGATAAACAAGAAACTAAAAGATCCGATTGCAAGATCTAAAGATATACCTTCAAGCACTCACCTCCCCGGCAACGGCGCCAGAAAAGAGCTTGATGTCTACTATGCAACCTTCTTCTTGTAGACGTTGTTAGGCCTCCAAGTGCAGAGGTTTGTAGGACAGTAGCAAATTTCCCTCAAGTGGATGACCTAAGGTTCATCAATCCGTGGGAGGTGTAGGATGAAGATGGTCTCTCTCAAACAACCCTGCAACCAAATAACAAAGAGTCTCTTGTGTCCCCAACACACCCAATACAATGGTAAATTGTATAGGTGCACTAGTTCGGCGAAGAGATGGTGATACAAGTGCAATATGGATGGTAGATATAGGTATTTGTAATCTGAAAATATAAAAACAGCAAGGTAACTAATGATAAAAGTGAGCGGAAACGGTATTGCAATGCTAGGAAACAAGGCCTAGGGTTCATACTTTCACTAGTGCAAGTTCTCTCAACAATAATAACATAATTGGATCATATAACTATCCCTAAACATGCAACAAAGAGTCATTCCAAAGTCACTAATAGCGGAGAACAAACAAAGAGATTATGGTAGGGTACGAAACCACCTCAAAGTTATCCTTTCTGATCGATCTATTCAAGAGTCCATAGTAAAATAACATGAAGCTATTCTTTCCGTTCGATCTATCATAGAGTTCATACTAGAATAACACCTTAAGACACAAATCAACCAAAACCCTAATGTCACCTAGATACTCCAATGTCACCTCAAGTATCCGTGGGTATGATTATACGATATGCATCACACAATCTTAGATTCATCTATTCAAACCAACATAGAGTACTTCAAAGAGTGCCCCAAAGTTTCTACCGGAGAGTCAAGATGAAAACGTGTGCCAACCCCTATGCATAAGTTCACAAGGTCACTGAACCCGCAAGTTGATCACCAAAACATAAATCAAGTGAATAACGTGATATCCCATTGACACCACAGATAAGCACATGCAAGACATACATCAAGTGTTCTCAAATCCTTAAAGACTCAATCTGATAAGATAACTTCAAAGGGAAAACTCAATCCATTACAAGAGAGTAGAGGGGGAGAAACATCATAAGATCCAACTATAATACCAAAGCTCGCGATACATCAAGATCGTATCACCTCAAGAACATGAGAGAGAGAGAGAGAGATCAAACACATAGCTACTGGTACATACCCTCAGCCCCGAGGGTGAACTACTCCCTCCTCATCATGGAGAGCGCCGGGATGATGAAGATGGCCACCGGTGAGGGATCCCCCTCCGGCAGGGTGCCGGAACAGGGTCTCGATTGGTTTTTGATGGCTACAGAGGCTTGCGGCGACGGAACTCCCAATCTATTCTGTTCCCCGATGGTTTTAGGGTATATGGATATATATATATATAGGCGAAAGAAGTCGGTCAGGGGAGCCACGAGGGGCCCACGAGGGTGGGGGCGCGCCCAGGGGGCAGGCGCGCTTCCCTGCCTCGTGGCCACCTCGAAGCTTCTCTGACGTGTACTCCAAGTCTCCTGGATTTCTTCCGTTTCAAAAATAACTCTCCCGAAGGTTTCATTCCGTTTGGACTCTGTTTGATATTCCTTTTCTTCGAAACACTGAAATAGGCAAGAAAACAGCAATTTGGGCTGGGCCTCCGGTTAATAGGTTAGTACCAAAAATAATATAAAAGTGTTTAATAAAGCCCATAAACATCCAAAACATATAATATAATAGCATGGAACAATCAAAAATTATAGATACGTTGGAGACGTATCACGGGCCAATCATTGATGGTTACAAACAGGAACGCGTGCAGGTTAAATTCCTCCTGTTTGTGCTCATCCCACACACGTACACCGTTTCCATTCCACAGCTGTAAAAGTTCTTCAACTAATGGCCTTAGGTACACATCAATGTCGTTGCCGGGTTGCTTAGGGCCTTGGATGAGAACTGGCATCATAATGAACTTCTGCTTCATGCACATCCAAGGAAGAAGGTTATACATACATAGAGTCACGGGCTAGGTGTTGTGATTGCTGCTCTGCTCCCCGAAAGGATTAATGCCATCCGTGCTTAAACCAAACCATATGTTCCTTGGGTCACCTGCAAACTCAGCCTAGTCTTTCTCTCGATTTTTCTCCACTGCGACCCATCAGTGGGTGCTCTCAACTTCCCGTCTTTCTTACGGTCCTCTGTGTGCCATCGCATCAACTTGGCATGCTCTTCATTTTCGAACAGACGTTTCAACCGTGGTATTATAGGAGCATACCACATCACCTTTGTAGGAACCCTCTTCCTAGGGGGCTCGCTGTCAACATCACCAGGGTCATCTTGTCTGATCTTATACCGCAATGCACTACATACTGGGCATGCGTTCAAATCCTTGTACGCACTGCGATAGAGGATGCAGTCATTAGGGTATGCATGTATCTTCTGCACCTCCAATCCTAGAGGGCATAGACCTTCTTTGCTGCATACGTACTGTCGGGCAGTTCGTTATCGTTTGGAAGCTTCTTCTTCAATATTTTCAGTAGCTTCTCAAATCCTTTGTCAGGCACAGCATTCTCTGCCTTCCACTGCAGCAATTCCAGTACGGTACCGAGCTTTGTGTTGCCATCTTCATAATTAGGGTACAACCCTTTTTGTGATCCTCTAACATGCGATCGAACTTCAACTTCTCCTTTTGACTTTTGCACTGTGTCCTTGCATCAATAATGACCCAGCGGAGATCATCATCATCAGGCACATCGTCTGGTTCCTCTTGATCTTCAGCAACTTCCCCCGTTGCAGCATCACCGTATTCAGGGGGCACATAGTTGTCATCGTCCTCTTCTTCTTCCATCATAACCCCTATTTCTCCATGCTTAGTCCAAACATTATAGTGTGGCATGAAACCCTTATAAAGCAGGTGGGTGTGAAGGATTTTCCGGTCAGAGTAAGACTTCGTATTCCCACAATTAGGGCATGGACAACACATAAAACCATTCTGCTTGTTTGCCTCAGCCACTTCGAGAAAATTATGCATGCCCTTAATGTACTCGGAGGTGTGTCCGTCACCGTACATCCATTGTTGGTTCATCTGCGTGCATTATATATAATTATGTGTGTCAAAAACCATTATAGATTCACATGGATAGATAAGTGACCAAATTAATAGAAGTTCATCATCACATTAAAACCAAAGTACATACATAGTTCTCATTGAACAACATATAGCTCTCCAGAGCATCTAATTAAACCATACATTGAAACTATGTAAAACCTTTCAATGCAACAACAAATGCGATCATAATCACAACCAAGGTAACAATTTATCCAACGGCATAATGATACCAAGCCTCGGTATGAATGGCATATTTTCTAATCTTTCTAATCTTCAACCGCATTGCATCCATCTTGATCTTGTGATCATCGACGACATTCGCAGCATGCAACTCTAATATCATCTTCTCCTCCTCAATTTTTTTCCTTCAAGTAATTGTTTTCTTCTTCAACTATTAACCTCTCGACAATAGGGTCGGTTGGAATTTCCGGTTCACATACCTCCTAGATAAATAAAATCTATGTCACGTTGGTCGGCATAATTGTCATAAACAATAAATGAACCAAATAGTTATAAAAGATAATATATACCACATACGAATCATAGACAGGACGAGGGCCGATGAGGGCGGATACCAAAACCATCGCACTATATAATAACAAGCAATAATAAAAGTAAGAAAATTGGACAAGTATCTATCTAAAGTAAGAATTTTTTTTCCTTTCAGAAAGAAGATAAGAACAAGAGGCACGGTGGTGCAGGCGACGAGATCGGCGCGGGAGATCGACGGCGGTGAAGACGGGGACGGGACGTGACGGACCGCTAAACCTAGACAAATAATCTCGAGGGAAATGGAGCTCGGAGGTCGAGTTTCAAGAGGAGAAAGCTTAACTAGTGTGGCTCGGGCATTTCATCGAACACCTCATATGCATAGGAGGTGAGCTAGAGCACCACAAAGCTCTCCCCTCACCGACCAGAAAAAATAGAGCAGTGTGGAGTGCTCTGCTCGCCGTCGAGGGGGTATATATAGCCACCTCATTGGTCCCGGTTCGTGGCTGGAACCGGGACTAAAGGCCCCCCCTTCTGTCCCGGTTCTAGGCACAAACTGGGACCAATGGTTGTGGGCCAGGAGCGAGGACCATTGGTCCTGGTTCGTGCCTAGAACTGGGACAAATGTGTCCACACGAACCGGGACAAATGCCTCCCGAGGCCCGGCCTGCCCCCTGGGCGCATGAACCGGGACGTATGCCCCCCATGGGTCCCGGTTCATGACAGAACCGGACTAATGGGCTGGCCAGGCCCCAACCAAAGCCCTATTTTCTACTAGTGGGATCTGAATGTGGCAGACCTGTTGACTAAGCTTCTCTCACAAGCAAAACATGATCACACCTTAGTACTCTTTGGGTGTTAATCACATGGCAATGTGAACTAGATTATTGACTCTAGTAAACCCTTTGGGTGTTGGTCACATGGCGATGTGAACTATGGGTGTTAATCACATTGTGATGTGAACTATTGGTGTTAAATCACATGGCGATGTGAACTAGATTATTGACTCTAGTGCAAGTGGGAGACTGAAGGAAGTATGCCCTAGAGGCAATAATAAAGTTGTTATTTTATATTTACTTATATCATGATAAATGTTTATTATTCATGCTAGAATTGTATTAACCGGAAACTTGATACATGTGTGGATACATAGACAAAACACCGTGTCCCTAGTAAGCCTCTACTAGATTAGCTCGTTAATCAAAGATGGTTAAGTTTCCTAACCATAGACATGTCTTGTCATTTGATGAATGGGATCACATCATTAGGAGAATGATGTGATGGACAAGACCCATCCCTTAGCTTAGCATGTTGATCATTCAGTTTTATTGCTATAGTTTTCTTCATGTCATATACATATTCCTTTGACTATGAGATTATGCAACTCCCGGATACCAGAGGAATACCTTGTGTGCTATCAGACATCACAACGTAACTGGGTGATTATAAAGATGCTCTACAGGTATCTCCGAAGGTGTTTGTTGGGTTGGCATAGATCAAGATTAGGATTTGTCACTCCGAGTATCGGAGAGGTATCTCTGGGCCCTCTCGATAATGCACATCATGATAAGCCTTGAAAGCAATGTGACTAATGAGTTAGTTGCGGGATGATGCATTACGGAATGAGTAAAGAGACTTGCCGGTAACGATATTGAACTAGGTATGAAGATACCGACGATCTAATCTCGGGCAAGTAACATACCGATGACAAAGGGAATAACGTATGTTGTCATTACGGTTTGACCGATAAAGATCTTCGTAGAATATGTAGGAACCAATATGAGCATCCAGGTTCCGCTATTGGTTATTAACCGGAGAGGTGTCTCGGTCATGTCTACATAGTTCTCGAACCCGTAGGGTCCTCACGCTTAAAATTCGATGATGATTTGTATTATGAGTTATGTGTTTTGGTGACTGAAGATTGTTCGGAGTCCCGGATGAGATCACGGACATGACGAGGAGTCTCGAAATGGTCGAGAGGTAAATATTTTCATATATAGTACGATAGTATTCGGACACCGGAACTGTTCTGGGGGTACCAGGTACGTCGGGTCACCAGAAGGGGTTCCGGGCAACCCCCAGCAAGCTATATGGGCCTAATGGGCCAAGAGGGGAAACACACCAGCTACAAAGGGGCTGGTGCGCCCCCCCCCCCCAATATGGGCTGGCCAAATTGGAGAAGGGAATGGGAAGAAGGAAAGGAAAAAGGGAATAGGATTCCCCCTTCCTCCTCTTTCCTTCCTACTCCGAATAGGAATAGGAAAGGGGGAGGCCGAATTGGGAGGACCCCAAGTAGGATTCCTCCTACTTGGGGCGCCCCCTTGGCTGCCTCTCTTCGCCTCCAACCTATATATATGAGGGGGGCACCGCTAGAACACACAACACACATTGTTAGCCGTGTGCGGCGCCCCCCTCCATAGTTTACGCCTTCGGTCATATTCACGTAGTGCTTAGGCGAAGCCATGCGCAGATCACTTCACCATCACCGTCACCACGCCGTCGTGCTGATGGAACTCTCCCTCGACACTTTGCTGGATCAAGAGTTCGAGGGACGTCATCGAGCTGAATGTGTGCAGAACTCGGAAGTGTCGTACGCTCGATGCTTGATCGGTCGGAACGAGAAGAAGTTCGACTACATCAACCGCGTTGTCAAACGCTTCCGCTTTCAGTCTACGAGGGTACATGGACACACTCCCCCCTCTCGTTGCTATGCATCTTCTAGATAGATCTTGCGTGAGCGTAGGAATTTTTTTGAAATTGCATGCTACGTTTCCCAACAATTTCCTCTCTTCTGCTTTCCTTTTTTTGTTCTTTAGATCTTCTTGATTTGTGGGATACTTGGCCTTGCAACCGTGACTTGACTAATAGAGTAGAAAATATCTTATTAACGAGGAGAGACATGCAGCAGCACGACGAGGATTAGGGAAAGTAGCAGCAGTAGCATGACTCTGCGTAGAAACGGTTTCGAAAAAGCTCCAACAGCAATGAGCTTGTTTTATTTGCTGATAACGCTATATAATGTGATTTCTCTATCACTGAGCGTAAAATCTTGTTTTGCAGTACACTGGAAACTCAAGATGTCAGAGCAATGGTTGCATAAATTAGGACACTATGATGAATAGTGTGATTTTGAGTATTGTATATAGTGTATGTTATGTAATGACTTAGTTATGCTTGAAGAGAGTAATGGAGCCGAGTCTTTGTATACGCTAGTACATTTGCTTGGTGGTAGAGAATCTCATGTGTAAGACAGAAAATTTTATGTATGACATGTATGATTAATGCTACAAGATGCAATAATGAGTAATTATGTTCTTGAGTTATTATTATTATTCTGCATGTTTGGAACTACTGATTTTTATGACAAGTTTTTAGTGTTGTGATTTTTTTGAAAATATTTAGAAGTATTTGATTTTTTTCTAAACAGAAGAAAATTCAAAAATTATGCTGATTCTCAGTGAAGTTCTCTGATTCTTGCCTTTCTAATTTCTGATTGCTTCGGTGGTAGGGGTTTCCTCCCCCTGTTGCCTGTTGCCAAATGGTTGCAGAAATTTTCCCTGTGGTTGGTGGGGAATCTCATGTGCATGTGAAAATAACCCCTCGGGGCTTGTGGCCCTGGGTGTTATCCCCCTTACTACCAAACAAGGCCTTAGTGTCCCCTTGCTACCAAACAAGGCCTTAGTGTCATAGATTACCTTACTTACTATCATGCATGATGCTGAGTAGCATAACATTAATTATGATACTCATCCCTCTATTTTTTCATTTATAATTCTATACCACCTCAGTTAAATTGTCTATTTGGCATTCATGATACTACTATGTATGATACTCTCATTATGACCAGCCTTAACAATATAGCCTAGAGCTCTAGAGACAAATAATGTCATGCTAACCTAGCCTCGGCGAGATCAAACTTAATCAAATAGGAGATCAAGAACACATGCAAAATTAAGTTTTTTTAGGATCACATGCGAAATTAAGAATACGATACAACGATACCTCATAGAGTACTAGTAGTGGGCTGGAGGCAGTTTGGGCAGATTTTTGTTTTGGGGCTTGCCATGGAACGCCCAGCCCCAAAACACAAACCTGCCCACTACTACTAGTAGGAATTAGTGGGCCAGCCCAACACAATCTTCATGGGCGAACGGCTGGGCGGGTGCTGGTTCGACCGGTCGCCTGGTCCAACCGGTCCGGCTATTAACAGTTGACCGGTCCAATGTTGATTTTTGGGAAAAACAATATTTTAAATATTACCCTAATAAAAATCGGAAAAAATGTTCACAAACTTCATAAAAGTTCAAGAATTTATAAAAAAAGGTCCATCAATTTTGAAAAAAAGGTTCACCCAATTTGAAAAAATACATCAATTTTGAAAATAAATCAGGATTTGAAAAAAATTCATTGATTCTGAAAAACATTTTCATGAAATTTTAAAAAAATAGTGCACAAATTTAAAAAAATCATCAATTTTGAAAAATTCATCGATTTGGAAAAAAGTTTATGTAATTTTGAAAAAAAACTCCATCAATTTTGAAGAAACTTTTCGTAGACATAAAATCGCGCATTTAAGAGAAAAATAATAATTCAAGAATAGAAAAAGGAAAATAACAGGAAAAAGAAAAAGAAACGTGACCTGGAGAAAGAATAAAAGAACAAAATAAGTTATAATGCACAAGTGTTACGATGTGGCCAGTGGTTAGTACATTGCGCTGTAAAAGTAAATATATGTGGTTATTTCAAAAAAGAGGTCTCGAGTTTGATCCGCCACCCGCGCACCCCTTTTGCAGTTTAAACAGAAAAGGCAAACACATAAATGGGTTGGCTCAATATCGTTCCTGGGTTCGGTTCGTTCCTTCGTTTTTTCAGTTTTTCCTCTTCTTCTTTCGCTTGTTCGTTCGTTTCTTCTCCAAAAACTTTTTCTCTTTTATTAGTTTTACTTATGTTTTTGAAATGGATTTTTTTCTTATACTAAAATAAAATTCATCGTGTATTCCAAAAATGTTAACACACTTTAAAAGACCCGCCGCCTCGCGAGCGGTCAGATGTGACAAAATCAAGCGGCTAAACTAATTCCTTTTCTTTGCAATAAACCTCTTGTTGCGGAAACATTTATAACAGAGATTATGTTGTGGATTTTTTTGGCAGCATAGGTTGTGTTGCAGGAATTTCTTTGCAACATAGGTCGTTGCAGATTTTTTTTTCTCTTAATTTTTTTTACTAAACAAGTATTGTTGCAGAGTTTTTTTGCAACTGAGGTGATGTTGCAGAATTTTCTCTCTTTGTCTTCGCCTCTATATGGTGTTACGGAAGAAAGTTTTGCAACATGACTGATGTTGCAGAAATATTTCTTGCAATAGATTGGATGTTGCAAAACAAAACACCGCCGTAGTTCACCGCGAGCCCGTTGGACGGTGGCTACAGAGGAGCAGCGCCGCCCATCCCCGCCATGGCACTGCCGCCGGCGAGCATCGAACCTCCGACCAGGTAGCCTCATGGGGGCGCGCGACTCAACGGGAGCTCGGGGCAGTCAGAGTAGCGTGTGGAGGCGACGACTCGACAGGAACTCGACAGGAGGAGAGTGGCGACTTCTCTCAAGATCTAGATCCTGCAACAGAGCCATTGTTGCGATAAGAGAGATTGCTACAACGGGCCAATTGCAAAAACTTGTCGTGGTGGCCATGAGGCACGTGGCGTGCGGACAAGGTGACGGATGCAGGGTTGTGATCCGCCGGATGATCTATAGAGTTTGGCTTAAAAAATGTTCGTCCAGCTTTTTAAAAGTGTTGATGGCTATAAAAAAATGTTCATAAACATTTATAAAAAATCACACATTTAAAAAAAAGACGACATTTAAAAACAAATTTTTATTCAATGTAAAAAATGTTCGCATAATTCTAAAATTATGTGTTTGAAAAATATGTTTGTGACATTTAAAAATACAATTATATAGTACAATGTGAACAGATGTTTGCATAACTCAAATAATCATACCATTACAAAAAGAGTGTGTTACAAAAATATGATCGTGATATGTTCCAAAAAAATATTCGTGTAATATAAAAAATATTTCATGCCATTAAAAAAATGTATGTGGCATTTTAAAAGAAATATTCATGTGTATCAAATAATTGTTCGTGGATTTTGAAAAATGTTTATCCAATGTCAAAAAATGGTCGTGTTGTTAAAAAAATCATGACATTCTAAATAAAGTACTCACTCGTTTCAAAGAGTTGGACGTGGCATTTCACCAAATGTTTATGCAATGTCAAAAAAAGGTTTGTGCAGTTTAAAAAAAATCATACCATTGAAAAATTACATTAGGTAGAAAAATGTTCATGGTGAATTAAGAAAAAATATTTTTATTTTAAAAAATGTCCCTGGAATTTCAGTTGATTCTCCCTCGTCTGGGGGCAGTGAAGCCAAAAATTGTACATACAGGTCGTGTTCATGCTAGCTGTGGTCGTCTGGGGGCTTCCATAATTTTTAGGAGCCCTGGTCCTTGTAATTCCAGTGGGATAGATGATTAATGGAACACATATAAACTTATAAAGAGGTGGTTTAAACCATTGAAGGAGGTTATGCGAAGTTTAACAAATTATTGTGACATATTAACTCTGGTGAAAAATGAGAACTACTCATGCATTATTTTGTAAAACAATATCCTTTCACGATTTAGACGATCTCATCTACCTCATTTTTTGTTGGTTGCAGGTCAGGAAGAGCGTCTTACTTGATCCCTGGGTTGATGAAGTTACTTGGCTAGCAAGTACATTGAGTTGTGACATTAGGTGGTTGACTAGAAAGTCAGCAGACTGAGCCACCAAGTTCATGCTTTCTACCTTAAATTCCTCTCCATTTTCATATTTTTTGTTAATATGGTCCAGCCCCCCCCCCCCCCCAAAAAAAAAATATGTATTTATTAATTTACCATCAACCGTTGTAATTAAAAAGCATGTATTTGAGTCTCAATAGATCCAAGAACCCAGTTCTTCCCTACTACCACAAATTGATTAAAAATCACTTCAGTTATGACTAATATATGTGTTAGTTCATGCAAATTTAACTTATATCGCTATGTCATATATTATGGAGTTCTCTACAATTTTATTGGATAAATGGATGGGCGCAGCATTGATCCCCACCTTGGAGTAGCCGATTTGGATGGGAATGAGTTATGTTTACTTTGTTAATAATCTGTTTGTTTCTAAGAGCATCTTCTACAGTCGCGGAACGCGCGGCGCGCTAAAAAGTAGTTTGTGGCGCGCCCATCGCCAGGTTTGGCACGGCGCACAGGCCTGGCTCCAGCAGTCGCGCTAAAATACAGCGCGCGTAGCTCCAGCAACGCGCTAAAATGCAGCGAGCGCGAGCAGCCCATATTTATTGAGCCCCACGCATGTCCATATTTATTGCATTTTGGACACAAAATAAATTTCACATAGATATAAAAAACTATACAAAGATATTTTACATAGTTCATAGCATAATAGATAAACAAGTTCATAGCATAGATAGATAAAACCGAACTACGGTGTAACTACATAAAATTAAACTACGGTGCAACTAGATAAAACTATAGTGTAGCTAGAACTACTCTGAGTCCTGATCATCATCCTCATCCTCGAAGGTGTTGTCTGAGGTATCGATCCATATATCCTCCCAACGTTCATCGTCTGACTTGAAGATCGACCTCCCACCTGCTTCAACGATATCGCACTGCGATATCGCCAAAGCCTTCCGCCGACGCCGGTCCGCCCGCTCCGCGGGGCGCCTTGCCGTCCTCTCCGCTCAGTAGGCGCGCTCGTTGGCGACGTCCTCCGGGTGGCGCTGATGTCTACTACACAACCTTCTTCTTGTAGATGTTGTTAGGCCTCCAAGTGCAGAGGTTTGTAGGACAGTAGCAAATTTCCCTCAAGTGGATGACCTAAGGTTTATCAATCCGTGGGAGGCGTAGGATGAAGATGGTCTCTCTCAAGCAACCCTGCAACCAAATAACAAAGAGTCTCGTGTGTCCCCAACACACCTAATACAATGGTAAATTGTATAGGTGCACTAGTTCGGCGAAGAGATGTGATACAAGTGCAATATGGATGGTAGATATAGGTATTTGTAATCTGAAAATATAAAAACAGCAAGGTAACTAATGATAAAAGTGAGCGCAAACAGTATTGCAATATTTTAAAAAAACAAGGTCTAGGGTTCATACTTTCACTAGTGCAAGTAATAACATAATTGGATCATATAACTATCCCTTAACATGCAACAAAGAGTCACTCCAAAGTCACTAATAGCGGAGAACAAACGAAGAGATTATGGTAGGGTACGAAACCACCTCAAAGTTATCCTTTCTGATCGATCTATTCAAGAGTCCGTAGTAAAATAACATGAAGCTATTCTTTCCGTTCGATCTATCATAGAGTTCGTACCAGAATAACACATTAAGACACAAATCAACCAAAACCCTAATGTCACCTAGATACTCCAATGTCACCTCAAGTATCTGTGGGTATGATTATACGATATGCATCACATAATCTCAGATTCATCTATTCAAACCAACACAAAGTACTTCAAAGAGTGCCCCAAAGTTTCTACCGGAGAGTCAAGATGAAAACGTGTGCCAACCCCTATGCATAAGTTCACAAGGTCACTGAACCCACAAGTTGATCACCAAAACAAACATCAAGTAGATCACGTGAATATCCCATTGTCACCACAGATAAGCACATGCAAGACATACATCAAGTGTTCTCAAATCCTTCAAGACTCAATCCGATAAGATAACTTCAGAGGGAAAACTCAATCCATTACAAGAGTTAGAGGGGAAGAAACATCATAAGATCCAACTATAATAGCAAAGCTCGCGATACATCAAGATCGTGCCAAATCAAGAACACGAGAGAGAGAGAGAGAGATCAAACACATAACTACTGGTACATTCCCTCAGCCCCGAGGGTAAACTACTCCCTCCTCGTCATGGAGAGCGCTGGGATGATGAAGATGGCCACCGGTGAGGGATCCCCCCTCCGGCAAGGTGCCGGAACAGGGTCCCGATTGGTTTTTGGTGGCTATAGAGGCTTGCGGCGACGGAACTCCCGATCTAGGTTATGTTCTGGGGGTTTCTGTATATATATGAGGTTTTGGCGTCGGGAAGAATTCAGGGGGGTCTCCGAGAAGGCCACGAGGTAGGGGGCGCCCCCAGGGGATAGGGCGCGCCCCCACCCTTGTGGGTGCCTCGGGACTCTTCTAGCCCATCTTCGATACTCTGTGGGCTTCTTCTGGTCCAAAAACAATATCCGTGAAATTTCAGGTCAATTGGACTCCGTTTGGGTTTCCTTTTCTGTGATACTCAAAAATAAGGAAAAAACAGAAACTGGCACTGGGCTCTGGGTGAATAGGTTAGTCCCAGAAATCATATAAAATAGCATATAAATGCATATAAAACATCCTAGATGGATTATATAATAGCATGGAACAATCAAAAATTATAGGTATGTTGGAGATGTATCAAGCATCCCCAAGCTTAATTCCTACTCGTCCTCGAGTAGATAAATGATAAAAACGGAATTTTTGATGTGGAATGCTACCTAGCATAATTTTCAATGTAATTTTCTTTATTGTGACAAGAATATTCAGATCCATAAGATTCAAGACAAAAGTTTAATATTGACATAAAAATAATAATACTTCAAGCATACTAACCAAGCAATTATGTCTTCTCAAAATAACATAGCCAAAGAAAGCTCATCCTTGCAAAATCATATAGTTTGGCCATGCTTCATTTTCGTCACACAAAATGCTCCCATCATGCACAACCCCGATGACAAGCCAAGCAATTGTTTCATACTTTAGCATTTTCAAGCTTTTTCAAATTTCACGCAATATATGAGCGCGAGCCATGGACATAGCACTATAGGTGGAATAGAATATGATGATGGAGGTTGTGTGGAGAAGACAAAAAAGGAGAAAGTCTCACATCGACGCGGCTAATCAACGGGCTATGGAGATGCCCATCAATTGATGTCAATGCGAGGAGTAGGGATTGCCATGCAACGGATGCACTAGAGCTATAAATGTATGAAAGCTCAAAAAAAGAAACTAAGTGGGTGTGCATCCAACTTGCTTGCTCACGAAGACCTAGGGCATTTGAGGAAGCCCGTTGTTGGAATATACAAGCCAAGTTCTATAATGAAAAATTCCCACTAGTATATGAAAGTGACAAAATAAGAGACACTTTATCATAAAGATCATGGTGCTACTTTGAAGCACAAGTGTGGAAAAAAGATAGTAGCATTGTCCCTTCTTATTTTTTGTGGCCCTTCCTTTTTTTATTTGGCCTTTCTCTTTTTTTCATGGGACAATGCTCTATTAATGATGATCATCACACTTCTATTTATTTACAACTCGATACTAGAACAAAATATGACTCTATATGAGTGCCTCTGGCGGTGTAACGGGATGGGCAATGAATCAAGAGTGACATGTATGAAAAATTATGCATGGTGGCCTCGCCACAAATATGATGTCAACTACATGATTATGCAAGGCAATATGACAATGATGAAGCGTGTCATAATATGCGGAACGGTGGAAATTTGCATGGCAATATATCTCGGAATGGCTATGGAAATGCCATAATAGGTAGGTATGGTGGCTGTTTTGAGGAAGATATATGGAGGCTTATGTGTGATAGAGCATATCATATCACAGGGTTTGGATGCACCGGCAAAGTTTGCACCAACTCTCGAGGTGAGAAAGGGCAATGCACAGTACCGAAGAGGCTAGCAATGATGGAAGGGTGAGAGTATGTATAATCCATGGACTCAACATTAGTCATAAAGAACTCACATACTTATTACAAAAATCTACAAGTCATCAAAACCAAGCACTACGCGCATGCTCCTAGGGGGATAGATTGGTAGAAAAGGACCATCGCTCGTCCCCGACCGCCACTCATAAGGAAGACAATCAAAGAACACCTCATGCTTCAAATTTGTCACACAACGGTTACCATACGTGCATGCTACGGGACTTGCAAACCTCAACACAAGTATTTCTCAATTTCACAATTACTCAACTAGCACAACTCTAATATTACCACCTTCATATCTCAAAACAATCATCAAGTATTAAACTTCTCATGGTATTCAATGCACTCTATGTGAAAGTTTTTATTATACCCATCTTGGATGCCCATCATATTAGGACTAATTTCATAACCAAAGCAAATTACCATGCTGTTGTAAAGACTCTCAAAATAATATAAGTGAAGCATGAGAGTCCATCTATTTCTTCAAAATAAAACTATCGTTGTGCTCTAAAAAGATATAAGTGAAACACTAGAGCAAAGAACAAACTACTTCGAAAGATATAAGTGAAGATCAATGAGTAGTTGAATAATTATGTAACTATGTGAAGACTCTCTAACATTTAAGAATTTCAGATCTTGGTATTTTATTCAAATAGTAAGCAAAATAAAATAAAATAAAATGACGCTCCAAGCAAAACAGATATCATGTGGTGAATAAAAATATAGCTCCAAGTAAAGTTACCGATGAACGAAGACGAAAGAGGGGATGCCCCAAGCTTAGGCTCTTGGTTGTACTTGAATATTACCTTGGGGTGCCTTTGGCATCCCCAAGCTTAGACTCTTGCCACTCCTTATTCCATAGTCCATCGAATCTTTACCTAAAAGTTGAAAACTTCACAACACAAAACTCAACAGAAAACTCATAAGCTCCGTTAGTATGAGCAAATAAATCACCACTTAGGTACTATTGTGAACTCATTCTAAATTCATACTGGTGTAATATCTACTATATTCCAACTTCTCTATGGTTCATACCCTCCGATACTACTCATAGATTCATCAAAATAAGCAAACAACACATAGAAAACAGAATCTGTCAAAAACAGAACAATCTGTAGTAATATGATTTGTTCGAATACTTATGGAACTCCAAAAGTTCTGAAAAACTAGAACAACCTGGATTATTTATATATTGATGTACTGCAAAAAGAATTCATATTTTATCACATTCTGGTGAATTTTAACAATTATTTTCGTGAGCGCAAAGTTTCTATCTTTTTCAGCAAGATCAAACAAGTATCACCCAAGAAGATCCTATTGGTTCTACTTGGCACAAACACTAATCAAAACATAAAACCACATATAACCAGAGGATAGATAGATTATTTATTACTAAACAGGAACAAAATGCAAATAACAAAAATAAAATTGGGTTGCCTCCCAACAAGCGGTAACGTTTAATGCCCCTAGCTAGGCATGATGATTTCAATGATGCTCACATAAAAGATAAGAATTGAAACATAAAGGGAGCATCATGAAGAATATGACAAGCACATTTAAGTCTAACCCACTTCCTATGCATAGGGATTTTGTGAGCAAACAACTTGTGGGAACAATAATCAACTAGCATAGAAAGGCAAAACAAGTATAACTTCAAAACTTTAAGCACATAGAGAGGAAACTTGATATTATTGCAATTCCTACAAGCATATATTCCTCCCTCATAATAATTTTCAGTAGCATCATGAATGAACTCAACAATATAACTATCACATAAAGCATTCTTTTCATGATCTACAAGCATAGAGAATTTACTACTCTCCACATAAGCAAAATTCTTCTCATTCGGAATAGTGGGAGTATCATAAGAAACTCGAATACTATAAATTATTTCCACATTAAAAGAGTAATGTTTAGAAAAAGGATAATCATAATCATGACAAGTTTTATAAATATAATCATCATTACTTTTTATAGCATAAGTGTCATCACAATTTTTGGACACGATACGATCATGAAACAATTTGCATTGGATATTTAAATGACCACGTTCATTGCAAAGTTCACAAGGATGGCTAATAAAATTTAAATTTTCGGCACAAACATCTAGCCTTTCTTGCAACCATTTAGTTTCTAAATACTTATGCCTCTTGCAAAATTTATCTTCCCTTTTTGGTGTGTACTTGCAAACTCTATGCAATCCACAAAAATTGACATGCTTATAAGCGACATTTTCATCATGACTAGTGCAATCATTAGTACCATGGATAGTCAAAGAGTTCGTACTAACAACATTGCAATCATGCTCATCATTCAAAGATTTAGTGCCAAACATTTTAATGCATTCTTCTTCTAACATTTTGGCACAATTATCGGAATCCTTATTTTCATGAAATATATTAAAAAGATGAAGCATATGAGGCATCCTCAATTCCATTTTTTGTAGTTTTCTTTTATAGAATAAAGTAGTGATAAAACAAGAAACAAAAAGATTCGATTGTAAGATCTAAAGATATACCTTCAAGCAATCACCTCCCCGGCAACGGCGCCAGAAACTGCTTGATGTCTACTACACAACCTTCTTCTTGTAGACGTTGTTGGGCCTCCAAGTGCAGAGGTTTGTAGGATGATGACCCACAAGTATAGGAGATCTATCGTAGTCCTTTCGATAAGTAAGAATGTCGAACCCAACGAGGAGCAAAAGGAAATTATAAGCGGTTTTCAGCAAGGTATTCTCTGCAAGCACTGAAATAATAGGTAACAAATAGTTTTGTGATAAGATAATTTGTAACGAGCAACAAGTAACAAAAGTAAATAAAGTGCAGCAAGGTGGCCCAATCCTTTTTGTAGCAAAGGACAAGCCTGGACAAACTCTTATATAAAGAAAAGTGCTCCCAAGGACACATGGAATTATCGTCAAGCTATTCATCACATTCATATGATTCGCGTTCGGTACTTTGATAATTTGATATATGGGTGGACCGGTGCTTGGGTGCTGTCCTTACTTGGACAAGCATCCCACTTATGATTAACTCCTATTGCAAGCATCCACAACTACAAAAGAAGTATTAAGGTAAACCTAACCATAGCATGAAGCATATGGATCCAAATCAGCCCCTTACGAAGCAACGCATAAACTAGGGTTTAAGCTTCTGTCACTCTAGCAACCCATCATCTACTTATTACTTCCCAATGCCTTCCTCTAGGCCCAAACAATGGTGAAGTGTCATGTAATCGACATTCACATAACACCACTAGAGGAGAGACAACATACATCTCATCAAAATATCAAACGAATACCAAATTCACATGACTACTAATAGCAAGACTTCTCCCATGTCCTCAGGAACAAACGTAACTAATCACAAAGCATATTCATGTTCATAATCAGAGGAGTATTAATATGCATAAAGGATCTGAACATATGATCTTCCACCAAATAAACCAACTAGCATCAACTACAAGGAGTAATCAACACCACTAGCAACCTACAAGTACCAATCCCAGAGTTAGAGACAAGAATTGGATACAAGAGATGAACTAGGGTTTGAGAGGAGATGGTGCTGGTGAAGATGTTGATGGAGATTGACCCCCTCCCGATGAGAGGATCGTTGGTGATGACGATGGCGATGATTTCCCCCTCCCGGAGGGAAGTGTCCCTGGCAGAACAGCTCCGCCAGAGCCCTAGATTGGTTCCGCCAAGGTTCTGCCTCGTGGCGGCGGAGTCTCATCCCGAAAGCTTGCTTATGATTTTTCTTCGGACGAAAGACTTCATATAGCAGAAGATGGGCACCGAAGGGCCAACAGGCCCACCCTCGTGGCCAGGGTGTGGGCCCCCTCTGGTATTTCTTCCGCTCAATATTTTTTATTATTTCCAAAAATAACTTCCGTGGAGTTTCAGGACTTTTGGAGTTGTGCAGAATAGGTCTCTAATATTTGCTCCTTTTCCAGCCCAGAATTCCAACTGTCGGCATTCTCCCTCCTTATGTAAACCTTGTAAAATAAGAGAGAATAGGCATAAGTATTGTGACATCATGTGTAATAACAATCCATAATGCAATAAATATCGATATAAAAGCTTGATGCAAAATGGACATATCAACTCCCCCAAGCTTAGACCTCGCTTGTCCTCAAGCGAAAGCCGATAACGATAAATATGTCCACATGTTTAGAGGTAGAGGTGTCGATAAAATAAAATACGGACATGAGGGCATCATGATCATTCTTATAATAGCAACATATATGGATATTGTCATATGATTTCTTATGCTAAAGTAATAATCTATTCACAATGCAAAGTATGAATCCGAAACTTTATTGAGAACTAACAAACTATAATCTCAGTCATTGAAGCAATTGCAATTTATCATAACATTAGAAAGAGTCTATGTCAGAGCTTTTCAGCAAGCCCACATACTCAACTATCATTTAGTCTTTCACAATTGCTAACAGTCACACAATACTTGTGGTCATGGAGTTTTAGTCGGACACAGAGAAAGATAGGGCTTATAGTTTTGCCTCTCAACCTTTTACCTCAAGGGTAATGTCAACAATAATAATTCATGCTAACTTACATCCAATTAGATATATATGTCTGGATCTTTCCAACACACTGTGCTTGCCAAAGGATAAAATGTAAAAAGGAAAGGTGAAGATCACCTTGAATCTTGCATAAGGTAGAAGAAATGATAAAAGATAGGCCCTTCGCAGAGGGAAGCAGAGGTTGTCATGCGCTTTCAGGGTTGGATGCACAAAATCTTAATGCAAAAGAACGTCACTTTATATTGCCGCTTGTGATATGGACCTTTATTATGCAGTCCGTCGCTTTTATTTCTTCCACATCACAAGATCGTATAAAGCTTATTTCCTCCACACTAATCAATCATACATATTTAGAGAGCAATTTTTATTGCTTGCACCGATGACAACTTACTTGAAGGATCTTACTCAATCCATAGGTAGTTATGGTGGACTCTCATGGCAAAGCTGGGTTTAAGGGTATTTGGAAGCACAAGTAGCATCTCTACTTGGTGCAAAGAATTTGGCTAGCATGAGGGGGGAAGGCAAGCTCAACATGTTGGATGATCCATAACAATATACTTTATTTCGGATATAAGAAAACATAACTCATTACGTTGTCTTTCTTGTCCAACATCAACTCTTTAGCATGTCATATTTTAATGAGTGCTCACAATCATAAAAGATGTCCAAGATAGTATATTTATATGTGAAACCTCTCTTTCTTTATTACTTCCTATTAATTGCAACGATGACCAAAGCTATGTTTGTCAACTCTCAACAACTTTTAATCATCATACTCTTTCTATGTAAAGTCATTACTCTTCATAAGATCAATATGATATCTTTGTTTCTTTTTATTCTTTTCTCTTTTCTTTTATTCACTCAAGATCATGGCAAAATAATCAAGCCCTTGACTCAACACTAATCTTTATTATATAGCTCACGGACTCAACACTAATCTTTATTATATAGCTCACGGACTCGATTACATAAAGGGATCATAAAGCAAAACTCAAAACTAGATCATACTAAAGCTTTTGTTCTACTAGATCGAGATATTACTGAAAGGATTGAACTAAGAAAAATGGTAAAGATAGGAGTGTGATGGTGATACGATACCGGGGCACCTCCCCCAAGCTTGGCAGTTGCCAAGGGGAGCGCCCATACCCATATGATTATATCTCCTTTCTCGGAAGTGGTGGTGATGTGGTTGTTGATGAAGTAGGCTTGTCGTCCATCTTCCAAGGCATGGGCTCACCATCATAGAAGGATGATCGAGTCTCCGGGATCCTCAAATCTGCAGCCAAACTCATTCTCTTGAATCTATATTCATACTCACAGTTTTGGTTTTGCAGGTCATAGATTTGGGCTTGGAGGTGCTCGATTTTCTCATGGAGCTTGAAGATGGCCTCCCCAATGTCCTTGGCATCTAGCTTGTGGTTGTTGGTGAACTCCGCAATCATCATGTGATTGGAGTCAAGTCCACGCTCCACCATCTCCTGGCACTTGAAAACTTGTTGCTCCATTGCCTCGAGCCTTGTCTCCACGCTCCCGGTCCTCCTTGGTCCCTCAACGTCGCGGATGTGCAGCACCCCCTCATGCATCTCAATGGTTTGAGGGTGCTGCAGCACCTCCGCGAGGTAGGGGTTGATGACCTTTTCGAAGAACTTGTCCTTGGGGGCACTTGGAGATGTCAGGATGATCTAGATCTGTCAGAAAAAACAGCTCGAAACAAGAACAGAGGACAATTGCATGATACAGGAGTCTAAACCTTCAGGAGATTATATAATGAATTTTCACCGACCAAAATACGTAACGTGCAAGAAAACGGAGTCCGGAGAGCACACGAGGTGCCCACGAGGCAGGGGGCGCGCCTAGGGGGATAGGGCGCGCCCTCGACCCTCATGGAGGCCTCGTGTCCTTCCCGGACCGCTTCTTATTTTTCTATTTTTCTAAATATTCCAAAACGAAGAAAAATTGCCATTAGAACTGTTTTGGAGTCGGTTTACTTACCGTACCACATACCTATTCATTTTTGGAGTCTGAAACGTTCCGGAAAGTGTCCCTTGTGTATTCCTCCGGGGTTACGGTTTCAATAACATTGGTTTCAACATTTATAGGATTACCTGAGATATAATGTTTGATTCTTTAACCATTCACCACCTTCGCATTTGTGCCTTTGAAGTTGTTGATTTTTATGGCACCGGAACGATAGACCTCCTCGATAACGTAAGGACCTTCCCATTTAGAGAGAAGTTTCCCTGCAAAAAATCTTAAACGAGAGTTGTATAGCAATACGTAATCACCTATTTTAAACTCACACTTTTGTATCCTTTTGTCATGCCATCTTTTAACTTTTTCTTTAAACAATTTGGCATTCTCATAGGCTTGGGTTCTCCATTCATCAAGTGAGTTAATGTCAAATAACCTCTTCTCACTGGCAAGTTTGAAATCATAACTGAGCTCTTTAATAGCCCAATAAGCCTTATGTTCTAGTTCGAGAGGTAAGTGAAATGCTTTTCCATAAACCATTTTATACAGAGACATTGTTGGAAATATGCCCTAGAGGCAATAATAAAAGCATTATTATTATATTTCCTTGTTCATGATAATTGTCTTTATTCATGCTATAATTGTGTTATCCGGAAATCGTAATACATGTGTGAATAACAGACACCAACATGTCCCTAGTGAGCCTCTAGTTGACTAGCTCGTTGATCAACAGATAGTCATGGTTTCCTGACTATGGACACTGGATGTCATTGATAACGAGATCACATCATTAGGAGAATGATGTGATGGACAAGACCCAATCCTAAACATAGCACAAGATCGTATAGTTCGTTTGCTAGAGTTTTGCAATGTCAAAGTATCTTTTCCTTAGACCATGAGATCGTGTAACTCCCGGATACCGTAGGAGTGCTTTGGGTATGCCAAACGTCACAACGTAACTGGGTGACTATAAAGGTAGACTACGGGTATCTCCGAAAGTGTCTGTTGGGTGACATGGATCAAGACTGGGATTTGTCACTCCGTATGACGGAGAGGTATCACTGGGCCCACTCGGTAATGCATCATCATAATGAGCTCAGAGTGACCAAGTGTCTGGTCACGGGATCATGTATTACGGTACGAGTAAAGTGACTTTCCAGTAACGAGATTGAACGAGGTATTGGGATACCGACGATCGAATCTCGGGCAAGTAACATATCGATAGACAAAGGGAATAGCATACGGGGTTGATAGAATCCTCGACATCGTGGTTCATCCGATGAGATCATCGTGGAGCATGTGGGAGCCAACATGGGTATCCAGATCCCGCTGTTGGTTATTGACCGGAGAGTCGTCTCGGTCATGTCTGCTTGTCTCCCGAACCCGTAGGGTCTACACACTTAAGGTTCAGTTACGCTAGGGTTGTAGGGATGTGTATATGCAGTAACCCGAATGTTGTTCGGAGTCCCGGATGAGATCCCGGACGTCACGAGGAGTTCCGGAATGGTCCGGAGGTAAAGATTTATATATGGGAAGTCCTGTTTCGGGCATCGGGACAAGTTTCGGGGTTATCGGTATTGTACCGGGACCACCGGAGGGGTCCCGGGGGCCCACCGGGTGGGGCCACCCATCCCCGGGGGCCACATGGGCTGTAGGGGGTGCGCCTTGGCCTGCTTGGGCCAAGGGCACCAGCCCCACTAGGCCCATGCGCCTAGGGTTTCCAAGGGGGAGGAGTCCTACTAGTGGAAGGCACCTCCTAGGTGCCTTGGGGGGGAGGGAAACCCCCCTAGGCCGCCGCACCCCCTAGGAGATTGGATCTCCTAGGGCCGGCCACCCCCCTTGGCACCCCTATATATAGTGGGGGAGAGGAGGGACTTCATACCTTGAGTCCTTGGCCTTAGGTTGCCTCCTTCTCCCTCCCCAACACCTCCTCAACCTCCTTAGCGCTTAGCGAAGCTCTGCCGGAGTACTGAAGCTCCATCAACACCACGCCGTCGTGCTGCTGCTGGTGCCATCTCCCTCAACCTCTCCTCCCTCCCTTGCTGGATCAAGAAGGAGGAGACGTGGCTGTTCCGTACGTGTGTTGAACGCGGAGGTGCCGTCCGTTCGGTGCTAGGATCTCCGGTGATTCGAATCACGTCGTGTTCGACTACATCATCCCCGTTCTTTGAACGCTTCCGCTCGCGATCTACAAGGTATGTAGATGCATCTATTCACTCATTGCTAGATGAACTCCTAGATGATCTTGGTGAAACGAGTAGGAAAATTTTTGTTTTCTGCAACGTTCCCCAACAGTGGCATCATGAGCTAGGTCTATGCGTAGTTCTTCTTGCGCGAGTAGAACACAATTTGTTGTGGGCGTAGATTTGTCAACTTTCTTGCCGTTACTAGTCCTTTCTTGCTTCAGCGGTATTGTGGGATGAAGCGGCCCGGACCAACCTTACACGTACGCTTACGTGAGACCGGTTCCACCGACTAACATGCACTAGTTGCATAAGGTGGCTGGCGGGTGTCTGTCTCTCCTACTTTAGTTGGAGCGGAATCGATGAACAGGGTCCTTATGAAGGGTAAATAGAAGTTGACAAATCACGTTGTGGCTTTAACGTAGGTAAGAAGACGTTCTTGCTAGAACCCTAATTCAGCCACGTAAAACTTGCAACAACAATTAGAGGACGTCTAACTTGTTTTTGCAGCAAGTGGTTTGTGATATGATTTGGCCAAAGTTGTGATGAATGATGAATGATCTATATGTGATGTATGAGATGTTCATGCTATTTTAATAGGATTCACGACTTGCATGTCGATGAGTATGACAACCGGCAGGAGCCATAGGAGTTGTCTTTATTCTTTTATATGACCTGCGTGTCATCAAGAAACGCCATGTAAATTACTTTACTTTATTGCTAAACGCGTTAGCCATAGTAGTAGAAGTAATAGTTGGCGAGCAACTTCATGGAGACACGATGATGGAGATCATGATGATGGAGATCATGGTGTCAAGCCGGTGACAAGATGATCATGGAGCCCCAAGATGGAGATCAAAGGAGCTATGTGATATTGGCCATATCATGTCACGTTTATTATTTGATTGCATGTGATGTTTATCATGTTTTGCATCTTGTTTACTTAGAACGACGGTAGTAAATAAGATGATCCCTCACAATAATTTCAAGAAGTGTTCCCCCTAACTGTGCACCGTTGCGACAGTTCGCTGTTTCAAAACACCACGTGATGATCGGGTGTTTTATTCAGACGTTCACATACAACGGGTGTAAGACAGATTTACACATGCAAACACTTAGGTTGACTTGACGAGCCTAGCATGTACAGACATGGCCTCGGAACACAGAAGACCGAAAGGTCGAGCATGAGTCGTATAGAAGATACGATCAACATGAAGATGTTCACCGATGTTGACTAGTCCGTCTCACGTGATGATCGGACACGGTCTAGTTTAACTCGGATCATGTAATACTTAGATGACCAGAGGGATGTCTAATCTAAGTGGGAGTTCACTAATAATTTGATTAGTTGAACTTAATTATCATGAACTTAGTCTAAAATTTTGCAATATGTCTTGTAGATCAAATGGCCAACGTAGTCCTCAACTTCAACGCGTTCCTAGAGAAAACTAAGCTGAAAGACGATGGCAGCAACTATACGGACTGGGTCCGGAACCTGAGGATCATCCTCATAGCTGCCAAGAAAGATTATGTCCTACAAGCACCGCTTGGTGACGCACCCGTTCTCCCTGCGGAACAAGACGTTATGAACGCTTGGCAGGCACGTTTCGATGACTACTCCCTCGTTCAGTGCGGCATGCTTTACAGCCTAGAGCCGGGGCTCCAAAAGCGTTTTGAGAGACATGGAGCATATGAGATGTTCGAAGAGCTGAAAATGGTTTTCCAAGCTCATGCCCGGGTCGAGAGATATGAAGTCTCCGACAAATTCTTTAGCTGTAAGATGGAGGAAAACAGTTCTGTCAGTGAGCACATACTCACTATGTCTGGGTTGCATAACCGCTTGACTCAGCTGGGAGTTAATCTCCCGGATGATGCGGTCATTGACAGAATCCTCCAGTCGCTTCCACCAAGCTACAAGAGCTTTGTGATGAACTTCAATATGCAGGGGATGGAAAAGACCATTCCTGAAGTATTTGCTATGCTGAAATCAGCAGAGGTAGAAGTCAGAAAAGAACATCAAGTGTTGATGGTCAATAAAACCACTAAGTTCAAGAAAGGCAAGGGTAAAAAGAACTTCAAGAAGGACGGCAAGGAGGTTGCCGCGCCCGGCAAGCAAGCTGCTGGGAAGAAGCCAAAGAATGGACCCAAGCCCGAGACTGAGTGCTTTTATTGCAAGGGAAGCGGTCACTGGAAGCGGAACTGCCCTAAGTACTTAGCGGATAAGAAGGCCGGCAAAACAAAAGGTATATGTGATATACATGTAATTGATGTGTACCTTACTAGTGCTCGTAGTAGCTCCTGGGTATTTGATACCGATGCAGTTGCTCACATTTGTAACTCAAAGCAGGGGCTGCGGAATAAGCGGAAACTGGCAAAGGACGAGGTGACGATGCGCGTCGGGAATGGTTCCAAGGTCAATGTGATCGCCGTCGGCATGCTACCTCTGCATCTCCCTTCGGGATTAGTTTTAAACCTTAATAATTGTTATTTAGTGCCAGCTTTGAGCATGAACATTGTATCGGGATCTCGTTTAATTCGAGATGGCTACTCTTTTAAATCTGAGAATAATGGTTGTTCCATTTTTATGAGAGATATGTTTTATGGTCATGCTCCTATGGTGAATGGTTTATTCCTTATGAATCTCGAACGTGATGCTACACATATTCATAATGTGAGTACCAAAAGAAGTAAGGTTGATAATGATAGTCCCACATACTTGTGGCACTGCCGCCTTGGTCACATAGGTGTTAAACGCATGAAGAAGCTCCATGCTGATGGACTTTTAGAGTCTCTTGATTATGAATCATTTGACACGTGCGAACCATGCCTTATGGGTAAAATGACCAAGACTCCGTTCTCAGGAACAATGGAGCGAGCAACCGACTTATTGGAAATCATACATACTGATGTGTGCGGTCCGATGAGTGTTGAGGCTCGCGGTGGCTATCGTTATGTTCTCACCCTCACTGATGATTTAAGTAGGTATGGGTATATCTACTTAATGAAACACAAGTCTGAAACCTTTGAAAAGTTCAAGGAATTTCAGAGTGAGGTTGAAAATCAACGTGACAGGAAAATCAAGTTCCTACGATCAGATCGTGGAGGAGAATACTTGAGTCACGAGTTTGGGGCACACTTAAGAAAATGTGGAATAGTTTCACAACTCACGCCGCCTGGAACACCTCAGCGTAATGGTGTGTCCGAACGTCGTAATCGCACTCTGTTAGATATGGTGCGATCTATGATGTCTCTTACCGATTTACCGCTTTCTTTTTGGGGCTATGCTTTAGAGACTGCCGCATTCACTTTAAATAGGGCTCCGTCGAAATCCGTTGAGACGACACCGTATGAATTATGGTTTGGGAAGAAACCTAAGCTGTCGTTTCTAAAAGTTTGGGGATGCGATGCTTATGTCAAGAAACTTCAACCTGAAAAGCTCGAACCCAAATCGGAAAAATGCGTCTTCATAGGGTACCCAAAAGAAACTATTGGGTACACCTTCTACCTCAGATCCGAAGGCAAGATCTTTGTTGCCAAGAATGGGTCCTTTCTGGAGAAAGAGTTTCTCTCGAAAGAAGTAAGTGGGAGGAAAGTAGAGCTTGATGAAGTATTGCCTCTTGAACCGGAAAATGGCGCAACTCAAGAAAATGTTCCTGAGGTGCCTGCACCGACTAGAGAGGAAGTTAATGAAAATGATCAAGATACTTCTGATCAAGCCCCTACTGAAATCCGAAGGTCCACAAGGACACGTTCCGCACCAGAGTGGTACGGCAACCCTGTCTTGGAAATCATGTTGTTAGACAACGGTGAACCTTCGAACTATGAAGAAGCGATGGCGGGACCGGATTCCAACAAATGGCTGGAAGCCATGAAATCCGAGATAGGATCCATGTATGAAAACAAAGTATGGACTTTGACTGACTTGCCCGTTGAGCGGCGAGCCATAGAAAATAAATGGATCTTTAAGAAGAAGACAGACGCGGATGGTAATGTGACCATCTATAAAGCTCGGCTTGTCGCTAAGGGTTATCGACAAGTTCAAGGGGTTGACTACGATGAGACTTTCTCACCGGTAGCGAAGCTGAAGTCCGTCCGAATCATGTTAGCAATTGCCGCATTCTATGATTACGAAATATGGCAAATGGACGTCAAAACGGCATTCCTTAATGGTTTCCTTAAGGAAGAATTGTATATGATGCAGCCGGAAGGTTTTGTCGATCCTAAGAATGCTGACAAAGTGTGCAAGCTCCAACGCTCGATTTATGGGCTGGTGCAAGCATCTCGGAGTTGGAACATTCGCTTTGATGAGATGATCAAAGCGTTTGGGTTTACACAGACTTATGGAGAAGCCTGCGTTTACAAGAAAGTGAGTGGGAGCTCTGTAGCATTTCTCATATTATATGTAGATGACATACTTTTGATGGGAAATGATATAGAACTCTTGGACAGCATCAAGGCCTACTTGAATAAAAGTTTTTCAATGAAGGACCTTGGAGAAGCTGCTTATATATTAGGCATCAAAATCTATAGAGATAGATCAAGACGCCTCATAGGTCTTTCACAAAGCACATACCTTGATAAGATATTGAAGAAGTTCAATATGGATCAATCCAAGAAGGGGTTCTTGCCTGTGTTGCAAGGTATGAAATTGAGCTCAGCTCAATGTCCGACCACGACAGAAGATATAGAAGAGATGAGCGTCATCCCCTATGCCTCAGCCATAGGTTCTATTATGTATGCCATGCTGTGTACCAGACCTGATGTAAACCTTGCCGTAAGTTTGGTAGGAAGGTACCAAAGTAATCCCGGCAAGGAACACTGGACAGCGGTCAATAATATCCTAAAGTACCTGAAAAGGACTAAGGAAATGTTTCTCGTTTATGGAGGTGACGAAGAGCTCGTCGTAAAGGGTTACGTTGACGCTAGCTTCGACACAGATCTGGATGACTCTAAGTCACAAACCGGATACGTGTATATTTTGAATGGTGGGGCAGTAAGCTGGTGCAGTTGCAAGCAAAGCGTCGTGGCGGGATCTACATGTGAAGCGGAGTACATGGCAGCCTCGGAGGCAGCACATGAAGCAATATGGGTGAAGGAGTTCATCACCGACCTAGGAGTCATACCCAATGCGTCGGGGCCGATCAAGCTCTTCTGTGACAACACTGGAGCTATTGCACTTGTCAAGGAGCCCAGGTTTCACAAGAAGACAAGGCACATCAAGCGTCGCTTCAACTCCATTCGTGAAAATGTTCAAGATGGAGACATAGAGATTTGTAAAGTACATACGGACCTGAATGTAGCAGATCCGTTGACTAAACCTCTCCCTAGAGCAAAACATGATCAACACCAGAATTCCATGGGTGTTCGATTCATCACAATGTAACTAGATTATTGACTCTAGTGCAAGTGGGAGACTGTTGGAAATATGCCCTAGAGGCAATAATAAAAGCATTATTATTATATTTCCTTGTTCATGATAATTGTCTTTATTCATGCTATAATTGTGTTATCCGGAAATCGTAATACATGTGTGAATAACAGACACCAACATGTCCCTAGTGAGCCTCTAGTTGACTAGCTCGTTGATCAACAGATAGTCATGGTTTCCTGACTATGGACACTGGATGTCATTGATAACGAGATCACATCATTAGGAGAATGATGTGATGGACAAGACCCAATCCTAAACATAGCACAAGATCGTATAGTTCGTTTGCTAGAGTTTTGCAATGTCAAAGTATCTTTTCCTTAGACCATGAGATCGTGTAACTCCCGGATACCGTAGGAGTGCTTTGGGTATGCCAAACGTCACAACGTAACTGGGTGACTATAAAGGTAGACTACGGGTATCTCCGAAAGTGTCTGTTGGGTGACATGGATCAAGACTGGGATTTGTCACTCCGTATGACAGAGAGGTATCACTGGGCCCACTCGGTAATGCATCATCATAATGAGCTCAGAGTGACCAAGTGTCTGGTCACGTGATCATGTATTACGGTACGAGTAAAGTGACTTGCCGGTAACGAGATTGAACGAGGTATTGGGATACCGACGATCGAATCTCGGGCAAGTAACATATCGATAGACAAAGGGAATAGCATACGGGGTTGATAGAATCCTCGACATCGTGGTTCATCCGATGAGATCATCGTGGAGCATGTGGGAGCCAACATGGGTATCCAGATCCCGCTGTTGGTTATTGACCGGAGAGTCATCTCGGTCATGTCTGCTTGTCTCCCGAACCCGTAGGGTCTACACACTTAAGGTTCAGTTACGCTAGGGTTGTAGGGATGTGTATATGCAGTAACCCGAATGTTGTTCGGAGTCCCGGATGAGATCCCGGACGTCACGAGGAGTTCCGGAATGGTCCGGAGGTAAAGATTTATATGTGGGAAGTCCTATTTCGGGCATCGGGACAAGTTTCGGGGTTATCGGTATTGTACCGGGACCACCGGAGGGGTCCCGGGGGCCCACCGGGTGGGGCCACCCATCCTCGGGGGCCACATGGGCTGTAGGGGGTGCGCCTTGGCCTGCTTGGGCCAAGGGCACCAGCCCCACTAGGCCCATGCACCTAGGGTTTCCAAGGGGGAGGAGTTCTACTAGTGGAAGGCACCTCCTAGGTGCCTTGGGGGGGAGGGAAACCCCCCTAGGCCGCCGCACCCCCTAGGAGATTGGATCTCCTAGGGCCGGCCACCCCCCTTGGCACCCCTATATATAGTGGGGGAGAGGAGGGACTTCATACCTTGAGTCCTTGGCCTTAGGTTGCCTCCTTCTCCCTCCCCAACACCTCCTCAACCTCCTTAGCGCTTAGCGAAGCTCTGCCGGAGTACTGCAGCTCCATCAACACCACGCCGTCGTGCTGCTGCTAGTGCCATCTCCCTCAACCTCTCCTCCCTCCCTTGCTGGATCAAGAAGGAGGAGACGTGGCTGTTCCGTACGTGTGTTGAACGCGGAGGTGCCGTCCGTTCGGTGCTAGGATCTCCGGTGATTCGAATCACGTCGTGTTCGACTACATCATCCCCGTTCTTTGAACGCTTCCGCTCGCGATCTACAAGGTATGTAGATGCATCTATTCACTCGTTGCTAGATGAACTCCTAGATGATCTTGGTGAAACGAGTAGGAAAATTTTTGTTTTCTGCAACGTTCCCCAACAGACATACCCATAGGATTTTTATATGCAGTTCTATAGGCCCATAATGCATCATCAAGTTTCTTGGACCAATTCTTTCTAGATCTATTAACAGTCTTTTGCAAAATTAATTTGATTTCTCTATTACTCAATTCTACTTGACCACTAGACTATGGATGATAAGGAGATGCAATTCTATGATTAACATCATACTTAGCAAGCATTTTACGGAAAGCACCATGAATAAAATGTGAACCACCATCAGTCATTAAATATCTAGGGACTCCAAACCTCGGAAAAATAACTTCTTTAAGCATCTTAATAGAGGTGTTATGATCAGCACTACTAGTTGGAATAGCTTCTACCCACTTAGTAACGTAATCAACAGCAACTAAAATATGTGTATACCCATTAGAGGCAGGAAAAGGTCCCATATAATCGAAGCCCCAAACATCAAATGGTTCAATAACAAGTGAATAATTCATAGGCATTTCTTGACGTCTACTAATATTACCAACTCTTTGACATTCATCACAAGATAAGACAAACTTACGGGCATCCTTGAAGAGAGTAGGCCAATAAAAATTGGATTGCAATACCTTATGTGCAGTTCTAACTCCAGCGTGGTGTCCTCCATAAGCTTCGGAGTGACACTTGCGTAGGATCTGTTCTGTTCATGCTCAGGTACACAACGTCTAATAACACCATCTACTCCTTCTTTATAAAGATGTGGGTCATCCCAAAAGTAATGTCTTAAATCATAGAAAAAACTTTTTCTTTGGCTGGTATGTGAAACTAGGTGGTATAAATTTAGCAACAATGTAATTAGCATAATCAGCATACCATGGAGCAGTATGAGAAGCATTTATGACATTTAATTTTTCATCAGGAAAGCTATCGTCAATAGGTAGTGGGTCATCAAGAAACATTTTCTAACCTAGACAAGTTATCTGCAACGGGGTTCTCAGCTCCCTTTCTATCAATAATATGCAAGTCAAATTCTTGTAGAAAGAGAACCCATCTAATAAGTCTAGGTTTAGCATCTTTCTTTTCCATAAGATATTTAATAGCAGCATGATCCGTGTGAATAGTTACTTTAGAATCAACAATATAAGGTCTGAACTTATCACAAGCAAATACAACTGCTAAGAATTCTTTTTCGGTAGTAGCATAATTTCTTTGGGCATTGTCTAGAGTTTTACTAGCATATTGAATAACATTTAATTTCTTATCAACTCTTTGCCCTAGAACAGCACCTACAGCATAATCACTAGCATCACACATAATTTCAAAGGGTAAATTCCAATCAGGTGGCTGAACAATAGGTGCAGAAATCAATGCTTTCTTAAGTATTTCAAATGCTTCTACACAATCATCATAAAAAACGAAAGGTATATCTTTTTGTAATAAATTAGTCAGAGGCCGAGAAATTTTTGAGAAGTCCTTAATGAACCTCCTATAAAAGCCGACCTGACCAAGGAAACTTCTTATACCTTTGATGTCCTTGGGACACGGCATTTTCAATAGCATCAACTTTAGCTTTATCAACTTCAATGCCCCTTTCAGAAATTTTATGCCCCAAGACAATACCTTCATTAACCATAAAGTGGCACTTCTCCCAATTCAAGACAAGGTTAGTTTCTTCACATCTCTGCAAAACTCAATCAAGGTTGCTTAAGCAATCATCAAAAGAGGATCCATAAACGGAGAAATCGTCCATGAAAACCTCACAAATCTTTTCACAAAAGTCAGAGAATATAGCCATCATGCATCTTTGAAAGGTAGAAGGTGCATTGCATAAACCAAAAGGCATACATCTATAAGAAAAAGTACCGAAAGGGCAAGTAAAAGTGGTCTTAGCTTGATCATCAGCTGACACAGGTATTTGAGAGAAACCAGAATAACCATCTAGAAATCAAAAATGTGTATGTTTGGATAATCTTTCTAGCATTTGATCAATAAAAGGTAAGGGGTAATGATCTTTTTTAGTAGCCTTATTTAATTTGCGGAAATCAATTACCATCCTATAACATGTAATAATTCTTTGCGGAATCAATTCATCTTTATCATTAGGAACGACAGTAATACCTCCCTTCTTAGGAACACAATGGACATGACTTACCCACTGACTATTAGCAACGGGATAAATTATACCCGCCTCAAGGAGCTTTAGTATTTCTTTTCTTACCACTTCTTTCATCTTAGGATTCAACCGTCGTTGATGATCAGTAACTGGTTTGGCATCTTTCTCCAAATTTATTTTGTGTTGACATAGAGTGGGACTAATGCCCTTAAGATCATCAAGAGTATATCCAATAGCAGCACGGTGCTTCTTCAGAGTTTTCAATAACTTTTCTTCCTCCTTCTCTGAAAGGTTAGCACTAATAATAACAGGATATATCTTCTTTTCATCAAGATAAGCATATTTAAGAGTATCAGGTAATGGTTTAACCTCAAACACGGGATCACCCTTGGGTGGAGGAGGATCCCCTAGGATTTCAACAGGCAAGTTGTGTTTCAGAATAGGTCCCTATTTAAAGAACACTTCATCTATTTCCCTTCTTTCATTCATAAACATATCATTTTCATGGTCTAGCAGATATTGTCCTAAAGGATCACTAGGAGGTACGGCAATAGAAGCAAGACCAATAATTTCATCTTTACTAGGCAGTTCCTCTTCACGGTGTTGTCTATGAAATTTAGAGAAGTTGAACTCATGAGACATATCACCTAAACCAATAGTAACAACATCCTTCTCGCAGTCTATCCTAGCATTAACAGTGTTTAAGAAGGGTCTACCAAATATAATGGGACAAAAGCTATCTTGTGGGGAACCAAGAACAAGAAAATCAGCAGGATATTTAGTTTTCCCACATAAGACTTCAACATCTCTAACAATTCCCATGGGTGAAATAGTATCTATATTGGCAAGCTTAATTGTAACATCAATTTCTTCTAACTCGGTAGGTGCAATATCATGCATAATTTCTTTGTATAAGTCAAGCCATGATAACAGGCACTAGCACTAGCACTAGCACTAGCACTAGCACCCATATCACACAAGCCATGATAACAATGATCTCCTATTTTAACAGAAATAACAGGCATGCCTACCACAAGTCTATGTTTATCTTCAGCACAAGGTTTGGCAATTCTAGCAGTTTCATCACAGAAATAAATAACATGCCCATCAATATTATCAGCCAAGAGATCTTTAACAATAGCAATATTAGGTTCAACTTTAACTTGCTCAGGAGGTGTATAAGTTCTAATATTGCTTTTACGAACCACAGTTGAAGCTTTAGCATGATCCTTTATTCCAACAGGAAAAGGTGGTTTCTCAACATAAGCAGTAGAAACAATAGGATCATTATAAGTGATAGTCTTTTCTTCAACTTTAATAGGTGCAGCTACTTTTACTTCTATGGGAGGATGATATTTAAACCACTTCTCCTTAGGGAGATCAACATGAGTAGCAAAAGACTCACAGAAAGAAGCTACTATCTCAGAGTCAAGTCCATATTTAGTGCTAAATTTACGGAAAACATCGATATCCATAAATGATTTAACACAATCAAACTTAGGTGTCATACCTGACTCCTTACCTTCGTCGAGATCCCAATCTTCAGAGTTGCATTTAATTCTTTCCAATAAATCCTATTTGAATTCAATAGTCTTCATCATAAAAGAGCCAGCACAAGAAGTATCGAGCATGGTGCGATTGTTGTCAGAAAGCCGAGCATAAATTTTTTGAATAATCATTTCTCTTGAGAGCTCATGATTGGGGCATGAATATAACATTGATTTAAGCCTCCCCCAAGCTTGAGCGATGCTTTCTCCTTCGCGAGGCCAAAAATTATATATATAATTACGATCACGATGAACAAGATACATAGGATAAAACTTCTGATGAAATTCCAATTTCAATCGTTTGTAGTTCCATGATCCCATATCATCACATAGCCTATACCATGTCAATGCATCTCCCTTCAAAGATAAAGGGAAGACCTTCTTCTTGATAACATCATCGGGCATACCTGCAAGCTTAAATAATCCACAAACCTCATCCACATAGATTAGGTGCTCATCAGGATGTAATGTTTCATCTCCTGCAAAAGGATTAGCTAGCAGTTTTTCTACCGTACCCGAAGGAATTTCAAAGTAGACATTTTCCTTTTCAGTAGGTTCAGTAGGTTGAGGAGCAACTCTTTCCTCTACTAGTCGGCGTGAAGATACCCCGAACACGCCCCTCATAGGATTACTTTCCATAGTAACAAGTGACAGTAAATTTCAGCACACTATATAAATTTTTCCTTACCAAATTCCACCTACCAAAGGCGCTTCACTCCCCAGCAACGGCGCCAGAAAAGAGTCTAGATGACCCACAAGTATAGGGGATCTATCGTAGTCCTTTCGATAAGTAAGAGTGTCGAACCCAACGAGGAGCAAAAGGAAATTATAAGCGGTTTTCAGCAAGGTATTCTCTGCAAGCACTGAAATAATAGGTAACAGATAGTTTTGTGATAAGATAATTTCTAACGAGCAACAAGTAACAAAAGTAAATAAAGTGCAGGAAGGTGGCTCAATCCTTTTTGTAGCAAAGGACAAGCCTGGACAAACTCTTATATAAAGAAAAGCGCTCCTGAGGGAATTTTTTTCAAAACTGTGATAGATTTTATAGCATTTTCGGAAAGTATATGACGTAATGCAAAAAAACCACAACTAGTAGCCCGTCGGCCATCCTCTGGCCGAAGTAGGGCATTTCGGCCAAAGCTAGGCCGAAGTAGGGCTTTTCGGCCAAAGCTAGGCCGAAGTAGGTGATTTCGGCCATCATTAGGCCGAAGTGGAGCATTTCGGCCAAAGCTAGGCCGAAATAGGCTTTTTGGTCTAATCTAGGCCGAAAAGTACTACTTCGGTCTCATGTAGGCCGAAGTTGCATGGCTCGTGCTGAAATGTTCCCGCCACCCCTTCCCGCCACCCGTTTCCCGCCAACCCCTTCCCGCCACCCGTTTCCCGCCATATGTTCCCGCCAACCCTTCCCGCCATATGTTCCCGCCACCCGTTTCCCGCCAACCCCTTCCCGCCACCCGTTTCCCGCCATATGTTCCCGCCACCCGTTTCCCGCCAACCCCTTCCCGCCACCCGTTTCCCGCCAACTCTTTCCCGCCTTATTTTCTCCTCTGTATCTATAAAACCCCCTTCAGGCGAAGGTGGATAAGCATTCCAGTGTAGTGTAGTCGAGATGTCCCATTATCCATTCGATCGTAGTTTTCACCCTGGGATGAGCAGCACTCTTCTGAGTCTAGTTACCGATTTCAGGATGGACAATAGGATAGTTCCATGGGACGAACTCACCGGTAGTGACACCATAATGAATGAGTTGGCTCACCAATTACGTAGGTCTGGGTGGCCTGAAAGGACCTATGAGGAGGTACGTCAAGAACTTCTTAGGTTGCATGAAAGGTGGAAGAAGGTAGTGGAGCCGAAGAGTGAAACTTTCAGAAGGACTGCAGCAAAGAATACATTTTTATGGACTGAGGAGAGCGAGGACGATGAAGATGTCTTCATGCCGCCGCTTCCGGGTTCTGCATCGTCAAAGGGCAAGAGTTCTGCATCGTCCAAAGGCAAGACTTCTGCATCCTCGAAGGGCAAGAGTTCTGCATCCAGCAAGGGCAAGAGTTCTGCATCCAGCAAGGGCAAGAGTTCTGCATCGACGGAGGGCAAGAGGACCGCATCGTCGAAGGGCAAGAGGGCTGCATCAACAGAGGATGACGATGATGACTTCATGTAGTATGTAAGATGTATTCCAGTTTGTATTGTATTATTGTAGGGCATTATGTTCTATCTGAATTTCATTTTGTAGTATGTAAGATGTATTGCACAAGTTCAGCCGCACCGTTTAATTCAGATGTACTTGTATCTTAATTATCGGTTGTAATCTATTTGGAAATGTAACTGGAATAAGAATGCGAATTAATAGTAATATGTCTCTCGCATACATAAAACAATATATGTCTCCTGATCAGATAGAAGGAAGTGCGATAGTAACATAGATAATGAGTCATACATAGATAATAAGCATATGCGAATAGTCTGAAACTAACATAGATAATGAGTCATACATAGATAATAAGCATATCACTGCGGGGGACGGCGACGAGTCTGGGTCTTCCTCGGGCGAGGACCGGAAGGCGATAAGCGCTGAGGCGGTGGACGAGGCTCGCGATAACCACGACCATAGTTAACCTCGTCTGTCACGGTCTGTGTCTCCTGCGTCGGTGGTGGTGGTGGAGTGTGAAACACTGTCTGCGAGAAGCCATAAATGTTTGTAGCATGGTCATCATCCTCGCGGTCGCCCTCAAAGTAATCAGCACCACCACTAAGGATGGGTGACTGCTCTGAATGCATGAACGGTTGCGACAGGTTGCCGCCTGCGGTAAAGTAAAAAACTTGTAAAATTGATACAAATGCATGAACGATTACTACTCTGTTCAAAAGAATGTAGTGAGTAGGGTTACCTAGTTCCATCTGCTGATGCCAGTAAGAGCTCCCTGGCTGTGAAGGAGGTGGCTGATGCCAGTAAGAGCTCCCTGGCTGTGAAGGAGGTGGTTCATTCCAGGAAGAGCTCCCTGGCTGTGAAGGAGGTGGCTCATTCCAGGAAGAGCTCCCTGGCTGTGAAGGAGGTGGCTCATGCCAGGAAGAGCTCCCTGGCTGTGAAGGAGGTGGCTCATGCCAGGAAGAGCTCCCTGGCTGTGAAGGAGGTGGCTCATGCCAGGAAGAGCTCCCTGGCTGTGAAGGAGGTGGCTCATGCCTGGAAGAGCTCCCTGGCTGTGAAGGAGGTGGTTCTGCACGGTGCACAGAAGGTCGTGGTTGTGAACGTTGCACAGAGGGTCGTGGTTCTGAATGCTGTACAGAGGGACGTGGCGGACGATGTGCTGGAGGAGGAAGTGCAACATCCGAAGACCGTCTACACGTAACAGCAGCGTAAATCCCCCATAGCTTGTCATCAAGACGCCTCAACCATGAGACGCCCTCTCGCGGTGGGATAGTTTCTCCCCTCTGAAAGCGCCGCATTAAAGCGGAAACCTCCTCTCGCGCCTGTACTGTCAAGTCACCCTGTAGATGAAGAGTTAACCAATTATATCCTCGTTGTATGATAGACACCACGAATAGACACCCAAACGAATATGTCCAGATTAACAAAAGACTCAACATATAAGAACCAAGGCATTTACCGCGTGGTGTCTGGTTCCCACAACAGAGGCAGTTGGGTACATATCGCTGGTGAGAGGGGCTTCGATCTGATCAGGAGCAGCTGATGGAACCAAGTAGATCCTTGTTGTATGCCGGTAACGCTGCAGATACAACCCGAACATTTGCCAGTTAAAGGCCCGACCCTCACCCCAGGTATTTGTCGCAGCGGTAGTCCATTCGTCAACGTAAGGGGTAATGCTCTTAAGCCAGTAATCCATGGACTTGTTTCCTCCTAGGCGACTGTCCCTGATATTGACATGCGCGATACAGAATTAGGTATATTATGAATGTATAGCTGACAACTAAAATAGTATTAGTACTTACTTGTGCACGTGCTCTGGCAACTGTGGAATTTTTGGAATCTCAGGCTCTTGATATAGACCGAACTGTCTCATTACTCTATGAAGAGACATCTCCTCAACCGTCACATCGAACACCAACTTGGCCTTGGTCATCCAAAAATGCCGATCTCTAGTGCACAATCCAGAAATCCCAACTGGGTACCTCGATGATATAGCCTCAGCCGAGTATGGCTCCCAGATAACTTGATCCTCGTGCAAACTATCAAACTGCGCCGTGAAGGACGGGTAGCATCCCCTAACCTGACTATGTGCAAACTGTCTCTGTGCATGACAACAAATAAGCATTAGTAATACTAATGAATGGCAAAAAATAATTAAATTAATTGTTACTTAATATAAATGTACCTCTCGCCGTGCCCAAACAGAACCCATAGTAGGTAAGTCGCCGATAGCAGGCACATAAGCCCCAGCTAAGTCCTCCAAACCAAAAGGTTTATCAATGTAGACATAGGGTCGTCCAATAGGGAATCTCTCGTATGACCAGAGCAGCAACAATAATGGACATCCAACAACACCAGATTTTCTAGACTTCAACAAGCAAGCTTTGCACAGGCCTCTGTACGTAGCCGCTAACACAGCAGAACCAAAACTCCTCTGTAGAATATCCGCGGGGCAACGTGCGTCAGCTATCTCTCGTGCAATACCGATGAGTCGTGCATCGACAGTGGTCACGTGGTTCTCCGTAAACATCGTCTTGCCGAACAGCCAAAGAATATATGCCTCTAAGGACCGGTCAATCTGTGCCTCCGACAACTCAACATTGGGATGTCCTAACGAGACAATCTACATAGAAACGTAATAATTGTATGAAAATCGGGCAACTAAAAAACAACATTTGTTTACGTGGCCGTGATGGTTACCTGAAACTGGCTCAACCATCTAAAAAGAGGTCCATGAGGATCGTTGTCTATGGCCCTAGCAGTCGGGACCGCAGCCAAAAAACGGGTCTGCATCGCTGTTTGCCACCCTGATTCTGCCTCTAAGGGACCTATGGCAGCACCGGCCAGAGGTAATCCCAACAAGTACGACACATCCTGTAAAGTAGGCGCCATCTCTCCCCATGGGAAGTGAAACGTATGTGTCTCTGGCCTCCATCTATCTACTAAGCAGGTAAGGAGTGACTTGTCGTAAGAGAAACGTCTCACTTGCCTCTTGTGTAACTGCACTGGTTCACCTGCCTCATCTAAGTCCGGACCATCAATCCACTCATCCAATGTACCCTGAACCAGCCGTGCCAAGGGTAGAAGTCCAGCCCAACTTAACCTACAAAATAAAAATATTGTTAGCGGCTATAAAAAGTATGTAAAACATAGTAAGTCATTATATGGACTCCATTATATGCACACATACCTATCAACCCATGAATCGTGTATCAGCCAGTTAGTCTTTGGGGTACGAGTGACCAACACGTCTAAGTTGTTGCCCGCTTCCAATAGGGCGCCCCGGTGCTTTCTGTCGATGTTGCCATTAAGCAACGGATACAAAGACATATCTGCAATTCAAACAACAAATCTCAGGCGCAAATAAAAACATAGATCTGACATATTACAAATTAAAACATAGTCCTGACATAGTACGAATTAAAACATAGTCCATGAGGATTTACATATTAAAACAAAGTCCTGACATATTACAAATTAAAACATAGATCTGACATATTACAAATTAAAACATAGTCCTGACATATTACAAATTAAAACATAGTCCTGACATATTACAAATTAAAACCCACTACGACACATTATATAGCTTGTGAGTTATTTCTTCCTCGTCCGCCCCTTCGGCCTCGACTGCCACGACCACGTCCGCCTCTTCCTCTTGTTGTCGCAGCCGTCGATGTGGAAGCACTCGTCGATGCGGAAGCACCATCTTTGTTCAGGTCGGGACAATATTTCATCCTATGCCCATAAGCCGCGCATAACAAACATTGCCTGGTTGCTCCACCAGCTTCAGACTGGTCCATATCGTTCCGGATGCGACGGGCCTTCCGTCTGCCCCTACTTGTTCGCCGAAGGTCTGGATGCGGGATATATACTCTCTCACCGTCGTTTACCTTGTTGAAATTGCCGACGACTCTAAACCCTGTCATCTCGCCTGTCCAGGTGTTGAGCACTGCCTCTTTTAAATAGTATGGGGACACGAAGGAGATAGCATCCAACTCAATCTGCCCACAGGCAGCCAACACATGAGAGCAAGGTAGGTGCAACAACTTCGGTTTGTTGCATGTACACTCACACGTTGGATAAAATTCCGTTCCAATTTTTACCTCGTGTGTCTTCACCTCATTTCCAGAACCAAAACCATCGGTAGGAAGCTGAACCTCATACCTCCTTTCTTGATTCCCTATGAGTCTGACAGTGTGCTTCTTTGCTTTCTCTATCTTCTTTGCCATGTATTCCATGACACGGCTACAATAAGGTGTGTTCTGATTATCTTCAATATGCTTCTGTGCTAACTCGTGCCTTTCTCTGAAATATCTCAAAGTGCCATGGAATACAGCCTCCACAATAGCTGTGAGTGGCAATGCTCTGTTCCCTCTCAGCACAAAGTTATACACCTCTGCAAGATTGGTTGTCATGTGGCCATACCTAGCTCCATGTGTGTCATGCAGCAAAGACCAATTCACTGGAGGCTCTTTCTCTATCCACTCAGAAAAATTCTTTATTGCCCTTCCCTTCTTTCTCGTAGTATTAGGAGGGTCAATTCCTGGCAAGTCACAAAGACCTACTGGCTCCTCTAGCTCCGCGATGAGTGCTGCTAATTTAACTTGATCTTCTTCCATTTTCTTCCTCGCACGGACCTGCTTCTTAGTAAACTCATCTAGTTTTGACCAAATAAATTCGTATTTGCGCTGCTGGCTCTGCTTGCATAATTTTTTGAACAAGTTCATCAACCGCTTGTTCTTGAACTGTGAGAAAAAATTAGCCCCAAGATGGCGCATGCACCACCGGCTCTGCAAGTCCCTCCAAGGTGTTCGTTCGTCATCTGTTGGATTACGAAGTGTCTTCACGGCCTTCAATATACCAGCATGTCTGTCATGAATGACACACACGTTTGGTCGGTCCTTCACAATGGCAATTTTCACTTGCCGGAAGAACCATACCCAGCTGAGAAAGTTCTCACCCTCCACAAATGCCATGGCAAGTGGGATGATTTGATTGTTCCCGTCCACACCAATAGCAGTCAGGATTTGCCCTCTATACTGACCGGTCAGGAATGTACCATCCACAAACAGAACAGGAGGACAATGCCGGAAAGCTTCGATGCACATACCAAAAGAGAAGAACACTCGTTTCAACACCTTGAAATCTGGTATACTCAGCAACCTCATGTGTTGTACGTTCACATAAGTGCCGGGATTCCTCTCCTTCAGTATGCCCAGGAGACGGACAACATTATCATATGAGTCGAAGAACGTCCCAAACCTTTCCTCCATAGCCTTCTGCTTAGCCCTCCAAGCCTTCCCATAAGGAATGACATACTTCCATCTGACCTTCACTGCTGTCTGGATGTGTTTTGCTTCCATATCTTTCTTCTCAACTATCTCAGTATACATGAGTTGCGCAATGAGACTTGAAGTCAGGTTCGGATGCTTCACCAGCAGGTTCTTCCTCACACAATTATGTGGGATGACAATGGTGACAACCCAGTGGATGTCGTACTTCGGCACGTGCCCGTGCACCTTCCCTGGACAACCTTTTTCAACACATTTCACGGTATAGTTTGTTGGACTTGATATGTGTGTCTTAAAAACCCTCTGCGTAGACATAGCCCACTTTATCACCGCATACTTCAATTTTTTCTTTGTATCAAACATAGCCCCTATTTGTACTTGGTTCAGATTATACTGCCATGGAGTCTCATGGCCATCGTTCACCGTAAGGCCGGTGGATATGTCCTGCTCCCATGCAGAAGGAATCGGTACCTCAACTTCATCCTCAGAATTTTCAGAATCCAGTTCCTCCACCAATCCATCCTCGTCCTCTTCCTCCATCACCCTCTGCATTTCATCCCCTTCCTCATCCCCATCAGCAAAACCTGAACCAGCTAATATTATCGACTGGCTGCTCTGCCCAGTATCAGGACCACAAACATTGTGTGGCACGTAGTCTGACTCTTTCTCGGGTTGGCTAGCATCCACATCTTGTGGTTGTGACCCGGATAAAACAATCTCGTTAGCCACTTCACTGCCTTGGCCGGGTTCATACCCCCTGTGGAGTTCTACGGTATTCTCCTCCTTCGGCACAGGTTGCACAAGTGCATATGGGTGGATTCTTCGGTCTCGACAGCGTCTTAACAGGGACAACCAATGCTGGCTCCTATCTACCGGCATCAACTCCCACTTGACATTTTTACAGGATTTGGTCCACAATGCATGAATACTGACAGAACATACTTCAGGATCCAGACCGAAACTAGTTGTCAACCAGTACTTCAACTGTCTAATGTCCAGTCTGTCCGGGTCAGCTAGTGTCATGACGCCATTTTTAAACTCGCTAAGATCAACCCCCAACTCATTATATCGAACATTACCAGCGCCGTAGTAAACATTCAGATTTACTGATTCAGACATTTTCACCTGTCAGACATTGCCATCTTCTCATTAATCACAATATACACTAATATTATCCGCTACACGGACTATGCGCTAAAATGCCTCCAAAAATATATTAACACTAAAATTCACAATATACACTAATATTATCCGCTACACGAACTATGTGCTAAAATGCCTCCAAAATTATATTAACACTAAAATTCACAACGAACACTAATATTATCCGCTACACGAACTATGCGCTAAAATGCCTCCAAAATTATATTAACACTGCAATTCACAACGAACACTAATATTATCCGCTACACGAACTATGCGCTAAAATGCCTCCAAAAATTTATTGACACTAAAATTCACAATATGACTTATATACACTAACTAAACTATACAATTTACATAATATTTGTGAGGCCGTGATTATACCTTCGAAGTGTGTGTACGCTTCTTGCACCACCGGAGAACGACAACGCCGCCCCCGACGACCGGAGGTTCAACTCCGGTCAGCCCCTAACCTGCTCCTCCTCCTCACCACCTCCTCCTCTGCAGCAGCTTCTACTAGTCACCACCACCTACTACCCGTCCTCCTCTCCACCATGGCTCCTCCTCCCCACCATGGCTACTCCTCCCCAAACACATCAAAAACTATCCCATAGCAAAAAATAACACCATAGGCCGGTGGAGATTGCGATGATCTACCGATTCTGTGGGTTGGATTTGCAAATGAGTGGCAAATGGAGGAGATCGGCGCGGGGGGGCGAGGTAGAGAAGAACTGAGAGAGAGAAAGGGAAACGAAGAAGAACAGGAAAGAACAGAGCGCTGGCGTCGGCGGGGCTTATCCGCACCTTTTCGGCCGTAGCCTGGCCGAAAAGCTCTGCTTCGGTCACCTGTGGGCCGAAAACGGCCCAGTTCGGCCTCCCAGCAGCCGAAGCTACTATTTTCGGTCGGGCCCGAGCTGACAGCGCGTTTTCGGCCCAAGCGCGGCCGAAAAGCCTACTTCGGCCATGCCCTGGCCGAAAAGCCCCTTTTCGGCCCACCCCTGGCCGACGGGCTACTAGTTTTGCATTTTTCTCATTCTACACTATAGTTTCCGAAATTGCTACAAAAAACATGATACTTTTGAAAAAAATTCCTCCCGAGGACACATGGGAATTATCGTCAAGCTAGTTTTCATCATGTTCATATGATTTGTGTTCGGTACTTTGATAATTTGATATGTGGGTGGACCGGTGCTTGGGTGCTGTCCTTACTTGGACAAGCATCCCACTTATGATTAACTCCTATTGCAAGCATCCGCAACTACAAAAGAAGTATTAAGGTTAACCTAACCATAGCATGAAGCATATGGATCCAAATCAGCCCCTTACGAAGCAACGCATAAACTAGGGTTTAAGATTCTGTCACTCTAGCAACCCATCATCTACTTATTAGTTCCCAATGCCTTCCTCTAGGCCCAAACAATGGTGAAGTGTCATGTAGTCGATGTTCACATAACACCACTAGAGGAGAGACGACATACATCTCATCAAATCGAACGAATACCAAATTCACATGAGTATTAATAGCAAGACTTCTCCCATGTCCTCAGGAACAAACGAACTACTCACAAAGCATATTCATGTTCATAATCAGAGGAGTATTAATATGCATAAAGGATCTGAACACATGATCTTCCACCAAATAAACCAACTAGCATCAACTACAAGGAGTAATCAACACTACTACCAACCTACAAGTACCAATCCCAGACTTAGGGACAAGAACTGGATACAAGAGATGAACTAGGGTTTGAGAGGAGATGGTGCTGGTGAAGATGTTGATGGAGATTGACCCCCTCCCGATAAGAGGATCGTTGGTGATGACGATGGTGATGATTTCCCCCTCCCGGAGGGAAGTGTCCCTGGCAGAATAGCTCTACCAGAGCCCTAGATTGGTTCTGCCTCGTGGAGGCGGAGTCTCGTCCCGAAAGCTTGCTTATGATTTTTCTTTGGACGAAAGACTTCATATAGCAGAAGATGGGCACCGGAGGGCCAACAGGGGGGCCCACGAGGCAGGGGCGCGCCCAGGGGGGAGGGCGTGCCCCCACCCTCGTGGCCAGGGTGTGGGCCCCCTCTAGTATTTCTTCCGCTCAATATTTTTTATTATTTCCAAAAATAACTTCCGTGGAGTTTCAGGACTTTTAGAGTTGTGCAGAATAGGTCTCTAATATTTGCTCCTTTTCCAGCCCAGAATTCCAGCTGCTGGCATTCTCCCTCCTTATGTAAACCTTGTAAAATAAGAGAGAATAGGCATAAGTATTGTGACATAATGTGTAATAACAGCCCATAATGCAATAAATATCAATATAAAAGCATGATGCAAAATGGACGTATCATAGGACAGTAGCAAATTTCCCTCAAGTGGATGACCTAAGGTTAATCAATCCGTGGGATGCGTAGGATGAAGATGGTCTCTCTCAAGCAACCCTGCAACCAAATAACAAAGAGTCTCTTGTATCCCCAACACACCCAATACAATGGTAAATTGTATAGGTGCACTAGTTTGGCGAAGAGATGGTGATACAAGTGCAATATGGATGGTAGATATAGGCTTTTGTAATATGAAAATATAAAAACAGCAAGGTAACTAATAATAAAAGTGAGCACAAATGGTATTGCAATGCGTTGAAACAAGGCCTAGGGTTCATACTTTCACTAGTGCAAGTTCTCTCAACAATAATAACATAATTGGATCATATAACTATCCCTCAACATGCAACAAAGAGTCATTCCAAAGTCACTAATAGCGGAGAACAAACGAAGAGATTATTGTAGGGTACGAAACCACCTCAAAGTTATCCTTTCTGATCGATCTATTCAAGAGTCTGTAGTAAAATAACACAAAGATATTTTTTCCGTTCAATCTATCATAGAGTTCGTACTAGAATAACACCTTAAGACACAAATCAACCAAAACCCTAATGTCACCTAGATACTCCAATGTCACCTCAATTATCCGCGGGTTTGATTATACAATATGCATCACACAATCTTAGATTCATCTATTCAACCAACACAAAGTACTTCAAAGAGTGCCCCAAAGTTTCTGCCGGAGAGTCAAGATGAAAACGTGTGCCAACCCCTATGCATAAGTTCACAAGGTCACTGAACCCGCAAGTTGATCACCAAAACATACATCAAGTAGATCACGTGAATATCCCATTGTCACCACAGATAAGCACATGCAAGACATACATCAAGTGTTCTCAAATCCTCAAAGACTCAATCCGATAAGATAACTTCAAAGGGAAAACTCAATCCATTACAAGAGTTAGAGGGGAAGAAACATCATAAGATCCAACTATAATAGCAAAGCTCGCGATACATCAAGATCGTGCCAAATCAAGAACACGAGAGAGAGAGATCAAACACATAGCTACTGGTACATATCCTCAGCCCCGAGGGTAAACTACTCCCTCCTCGTCATGGAGAGTGCCAGGATGATGAAGATGGCCACTGGTGAGGGATCCCCCCTCCGGCAGGGTGCCGGAACAGGGTCCCGATTGGTTTTTGGTGCCTACAGAGGCTTGCGGCGGCGGAACTCCCGATTGATAACCCACAAGTATAGGGGATCAATTGTAGCCTCTTTCGATAAGTAAGAGTGTCGAACCCAACGAGGAGCTAAAGGTAGAACAAATATTCCCTCAAGTTCTATGGACCACCGATACAACTCTACGCACGCTTAACGTTCGCTTTACCTAGAACAAGTATGAAACTAGAAGTACTTTGTAGGTGTTTTTGGATAGGTTTGCAAGAAAGTAAAGAGAGCATAAATAAAAAGTAGGGGCTGTTTAGATAAAGACACAACTAAATTAGTAAAGAGCTTGTTGTCACGAGAAAGTTATTTGTCCCTAGGCAATCGATAACTAGACCGGTAATCATTATTGCAATTTTATTTGAGGGAGAGGCATAAGCTAACATACTTTCTCTACTTGGATCATATGCACTTATGATTGGAACTCTAGCAAGCATCCGCAACTACTAAAGATTCATTAAGGTAAAACCTAACCATAGCATTAAAGCATCAAGTCCCCTTTATCCCATACGCAAACAACCTACTTACTCGGGTCTGTGCTTCTGTCACTCACGCCACCCACCATAAGCAAATCATAAGCATATTGCAAACCCTACAGCGGCAATCCCTCACGCTTGCGCGACACGGAGAGCACCATAGGACAACACAAATAAAAACATACAACTCAAACCAATCACGATCATCAAATAGCCATTAGGACAAAACAGATCTACTCAAACATCATAGGATAGCCATACATCATTGGGAAATAATATATAGCGTTGAGCACCATGTTTAAGTAGAGATTACAGCGGGTAAGAGAGAGGTTACACTGCTGCATAGAGGGGGGAAGAGTTGGTGATGATGGTGGTGAAGTTGTTGGTGAAGATAGCGGTGATGATGATGGCCCCGGCAGTGCTCCGGCGCCACCGAAAGCAAGGGGGAGAGGGCCCCCCTTCTTCTTCTTCTTCTTCTTCTTCCTTGACCTCCTCCCTAGATGGGAGAAGGGTTTCCCCTCTGGTCCTTGGCTCCCATGGCGTGGGAGGGGCGAGAGCCCCTCCCAGATTGGATCTATCTCTCTGTCTCTCTCTGTTTCTGCGTTCTGTTGTGGCTCTATTTCACCGTTTCGTATATATATGGAGATCCATGACTCCGATTGGCCTGAAACCTTCGCCGTGATTTTTTTCCGAAAATTGGCTTTCTTGCGGCAAAAGAAGAGCGTCAACCACCTTACGGTGGGCTCACGAGGGTAGGGGGCGCGCCCCCTACCTCGTGACCACCTCGGACACTGGTTCACGTTGATTTTCCTTCCATATTTTCCATATTTTCCAAAAATAAGCTCCGTCCGTTTTATCCTGTTTGGACTCCGTTTGATATGGATATTCTGCGAAACCAAAAACATGCAACAGACAGGAACTGGCACTGGGCACTGGATCAATATGTTAGTCCCAAAAATAATATAAAAAGTTGCCAAAAAGTTTATGAAAGTTGAATAATATTGGCATGGAACAATCAAAAATTATAGATACGACGGAGACGTATTACCGATCTAGGTTATGTTCTCGGGGTTTCTGTATATATAAGAGGTTTTGGCGTCGGGAACAAGTCAGGGGGGTCTCCAAGGCGGCCACGAGGTAGGGGAGCGCGCCCAGGGGGGTAGGGAGCTCCCCCACCCTCATGGGTGCCTCGGGACTCTTCTGGCCCATCTTCGATACTCCGTGGGCTTCTTCTGGTCCAAAAACAATATCCGTGAAATTTCAGGTCAATTGGACTCCGTTTGGTTTTTCTTTTCTGTGATACTCAAAAATAAGGAAAAAACAGAAACTGGCACTGGGCTCTGGGTTAATAGGTTAGTCCCAAAAATCAAATAAAATAGCATCTAAATGCATATAAAACATCCTAGATGGATAATATAATAGCATGGAACAATCAAAAATTATAGATACGCCGCCATGGCTCGCTCGTCCTCCTCGGCGACGAGGAGGCGGTGCTGCAGCCGAATGTGGTCCACACGATCCTGGTCCGTGATCAGACGAGGCGGAGGGGCGACGTGAAGATCGACCTCCCACCTGCTTCAACGATATCGCACTGCGATATCGCTAAAGCCTTCCGCCGACGCTGGTCCGCCCGCTCCGCGCGGCGCCTTGCCGTCCTCTCCGCCCAGTAGGCGCGCTCGTTGGCGACGTCCTCCGGGTGGCGCTGATGTCTACTACACAACATTCTTCTTGTAGACGTTGTTGGGCCTCCAAGTGCAGAGGTTTGTAGGACAATAGCAAATTTACCTCAAGTCGATGACCTAAGGTTTATCAATCCGTGGGAGGCGTAGGATGAAGATGGTCTCTCTCAAGCAACCCTGCAACCAAATAACAAAGAGTCTCGTGTGTCCCCAACACACCTAATACAATGGTAAATTGTATAGGTGCACTAGTTCGGCGAAGAGATGGTGATACAAGTGCAATATGGATGGTAGATATAGGTATTTGTAATCTGAAAATATAAAAACAGCAAGGTAACTAATGATAAAAGTGAACGCAAATGGTATTGCAATGCTAGGAAACAAGGCCTAGGGTTCATACTTTCACTAGTGCAAGTTCTCTCAACACTAATAACATAATTGGATCATATAACTATCCCACAACATGCAACAAAGAGTCACTCCAAAGTCACTAATAGCGGAGAACAAACGAAGAGATTATGGTAGGGTACGAAACCACCTCAAAGTTATCCTTTCTGATCGATCTATTCAAGAGTCCGTAGTAAAATAACATGAAACTCCTATTTCCGTTCGATCTATCATAGAGTTCGTACTAGAATAACACCTTAAGACACAAATCAACCAAAACCCTAATGTCACCTAGATACTCCAATGTCACCTCAAGTATCCGTGGGTATGATTATACGATATGCATCACACAATCTCAGATTCATCTATTCAAACCAACACAAAGTACTTCAAATAGTGCCCCAAAGTTTTCACCGGAGAGTCAAGACGAAAACGTGTGCCAACCCCTATGCATAAGTTCACAAGGTCACTGAACCCGCAAGTTGATCACCAAAACATACATCAAGTAGATCACGTGAATATCCCATTGTCACCACAGATAAGCAAATGCAAGACATACATCAAGTGTTCTCAAATCCTTAAAGACTCAATCTGATAAGATAACTTCAAAGGGAAAACTCAATCCATTACAAGAGTTAGAGGGGAAGAAACATCATAAGATCCAACTATAATAGCAAAGCTCGCGATACATTAAGATCGTGCCAAATCAAGAACACGAGAGAGAGAGAGAGAGAGAGATCAAACACATAGCTACTAGTACATACCCTCAGCCCCGAGGGTAAACTACTCCCTCCTCGTCATGGAGAGCGCCGGGATGATGAAGATGGCCACCGGTGAGGTATCCCCCCTCCGGCAGGGTGCCGGAATAGGGTCCCGATTGGTTTTTGGTGGCTACAGAGGCTTGCGGTGGCGGAACTCCCGATCTAGGTTATGTTCTGGGGGTTTCTGTATATATAAGAGGTTTTGGCATCGGGAACAAGTCAGGGGGGTCTCCGAGGCGGCCACGAGGTAGGGGGGCCACCCTGGGAGGCGCGCCCAGGGTGCCCCCTACCTCGTGGCCGCCTCGGGACTCTTTTGGCCCATCTTTGATACTCCGTGGGCTTCTTCTGGTCCAACAACAATCTCCGTGAAATTTCAGGTCGATTGGACTCCGTTTGGTTTTCCTTTTCTACGATACTCAAAAATAAGGAAAAAAAAACAAAAACTGGCACTGGGCTCTGGGTTAATAGGTTAGTCCCAAAAATTATATAAAATAGCATATAATGCATATAAAATATCCTAGATGGATAATATAATAGCATGGAACAATAAAAAATTATAGATACGCCGCCATGGCTCGCTCATCCTCCTCCGCGACGAGGAGGCGGCGCTGCAGCCGAATGTGGTCCGCACGGTCCTGGTCCGTGATCAGACGAGGCTGAGGGGCGACGGCCTGCGCCTGTTCGCGCGTGTGGACGTCCCGGAAGTTCATCTGCGACGGAGACCTCTCTAGGCACCACGGCCCCGCGTCGTACGCGCGGGCCGATTCGTGCACGGTCCGGAACATGCTGAGGCCGAGTCGGACGTCGCCCGACGGATCTCGACGGAGTACCAGCCGTTGGGGCGCTCGCGGACGCCGCGGTAGCCTGAAGATCCCTGGCGGCGCGGCGGCATGGTGGCGCGGTGGTGGTTGGGCGCTGGAAGCGGCGAGAAAGAGGTGGAAGCGGCGAGGTGGCGAGGGGATGGGCGCGTGGCAGTGTGGTGGAGTGCGTGGTGAGCGCCGCATTTTATAGGCGCGCGCGAAGCGGCGCGCCAAATCTACCATGCGAGCTGCCGCTATCTCCCCCGCGCGCGCAATCGCTTCCCGTGTGCGGTAGTTTCCCGCCTCCGCTGGAGCGTGCGAAAACTTGCCGTGCGCGCTAAAATGCCAGTTTACCGCGCGCGCGCGTCTTTTGGCGCGTCTGTTAGAGATGCTCTAAGTGTTTCACCCTTCTCAGTCATGATATCCTAAAGGACCCAGCTCTCATTTATCTTCTTTTTTCCGAAAAAGGGTTTCCCCCCGCTTTGTATACAAAGCAACCAACCGAACCATACAGAGATAGGTGTTGAGGCGGAAGCAGCACAGTCACGCCCAAAATAAACGTCAGAGAAAAAGCAAAAGAAACAAATGCCGACAACGGCGGATCAACAAAAACGAAGAAGCCTCGCGATCGCTGCGCCCACCGGGATCTTCCACTAGGCTCCAAGACTCCAAAGCACTGGCACCTATCAACACCTCCAAGAAGGATTGCGATGATGACGACGCTGCTGCCAAGGGTTTCCCCCGGTACACGACGAGGCGAGAGGAAGGGTAGCCCCCGACGCCCTCCCAGAAGGTCAGGTGGCACCCATAGGCGCCACCGCGCCGGTGTCGGCCACGCCGACACGGGTTTCCCCCGGTCCCAACCCGCACCTCGAGCGCTCCGGATCCAGCCACCAAACCAACCACCACCATGCGCCAACGCGGTCATGAGGCCCCCACGCTGTCTCACCACGGCACCGCGAAGTGAGGACATCGCGGCGAAGAATCTGAGCCGGGACTAGGGCATCAGCACCATTGACACGCGGGAGGGCCCCACCTCCACCGTCAGCGACGGTAGCCGTCCGGACGCAATAGCAGGAGCACACCAGGCCCGTGGGCCCACAGGCCCGGTCGAGCCCTCGTGGGCCCGTAAAGCTCCCGCCTTCGCGCTGCTGCCGGCACGCCATCGGCGCCGACGCCCCATATCCGAGCCGCTCCTCCTCCTCACCGCGCCGCAGACAACGAGGCCACGCCGGGGGCCGACCCGCTAGGACCCAGATGGGGCCCGCCGGGCCCAGATCTGGGCCGGGGGCGCGACCCCGCACCACCACGCCACCTCGCCGCCAAGGAGCAGCGCCGCCACCACGTCCACCGCCGGCCACCCCGCCGGGTCACCGGACCGCCGCCAAACCGAGCGACACCGCCGCCGCCCCCCTGCCCCGGGCCAGGAGGACGCGCGCGCGGGGAGAGGAGATCCTGCCGCCGCCGGCACCCCCCGGGCCGGAGCAGGGGGCACCCGCCGACGACGGCAGGGGAGAGGAAAAGGATGCGAAGCCGAGGGGAGAGACGCAGGGGCCGCCCCGGCCAGGGCGGAAGGAGGGGCTGGGAAGGAAGGGTGGTGGAGGGGGCGGATTGGGGCCGCGCGCCGGCGAGGGCGGCCGGATCCCGCCGGAGACGGGCAGGGGAGGTGGCGGCGGCGAGGGTTTCGGGGGTGGGAGCGAGTCGCGGGAGCCCCACCACCTAACCTTATCTTCTTTTCTTCTTTTTTCTCTTGAACACGTTGAAAACATAAGTTCACCATGGAGAAGCATTTGACATTTTTGGGCTCGAGAATTTGAAGCGGCAGACATTATAACTCCAATCAAGACTAAAAACTTTGACAGGTCTGCTTAAGAACAAGTTTAGCAGCAGTTTACGTTTCAAGTTTAACCTTTTACAGCTAGTTCGACTGGTCCCTGATCAAAATTTTGATGGTATATAACTCTTTACAGGTTCAAGGTCTCTTGTAATTGCGTGCTTGATCTGGTAGTACGACATGTAAAACATGAAGGCATGCGAAATGTTTCATAGTGTGTCTTAAAGCCTGGCATTTCAGCAGTATAATTGCAGACTGATTTTGCATAAAGCTGAGAGCGAGTTTTTGGTTATGAAAGTGTGGGAGACATATCCCACATGAAAATGTGCAATGATTCATTTCAAAGAAGTCTGTTACAATGTAACCACAAAGTTATTATTTCACTTGAATATCTTGCCTCAGTTTTGATATTTATTTAGTAAATGTAACCACAAAGTAATGTGTACTACCTAAATAGGAGTAGGAGATATTTTTTGCAATCAAGGAGATAAACGCACGCTTCTATATTTCAGCATGCAGAGAAATTACAGCTAGCGGTACTCATTTTCGCTTTGCATACCAGTACAGACCAAAACTATACTTTGCTTACAATACTAGTATGAGAAGATATGAAATGAGTCCAAAATAACAGGAAGTGAGAACCGTGTCTCATGCCAGCCGGAGCACAATGTTTCCTCTTGTCCTAGCTATATCCATTCAAGAGTTGAGATCGTAAGCTAAACCATGTAGTGGGGTGCTAGCACGATCCGCCAAAGAATGCGAAGGGGGTTGACGGGCGGAATCTCCGCGCGGAACTCAACCCTCCAAGCCCAGCCAGACTCGCCCTCCCTCCTGTAAATATGAGTCTGAAATATGACTCCAAGATCAGGACGGTGGTAGGCGCTTGCCGTGTTGTAGAACGATATCATGACAAAGCTGGGGCCTGCGATGTATCGGTAGATGTGCCACTCGGGCCACCTGAGCTGCACGAAGGTGCGGGGCACCGGCTGGCCGTCACGCGTCCTGAAACGGGGCGGGAACGGAACCGGGCGGACTCCCAGGCCACAGATGCACTCGGGAGGGAGGATCTGACTGCAATCCTCGCAGAGCTGGATACCGCAACACGGGACAAACCAGGATGACTCCCGGCGTGCGCACCGGCGACAAGTGTCGGGCACCTCCTCGGCCCCAATCGCGTCATGCTGTAATGAATAGGCCAATGATTGCCAAATTTCAGCAACCTTTATTACTGAAGAATTTGGTATCGGCGAGCTACTGAAGAATTTGGTAACAAGCATGGTTTTGTTTACCTGAGCTGCAGCGGGGGCGACGGGAACGCCGGGCCGAGTCCTCTCAGTGGCCGCCAGTATGTGCTGCGTAAACCAATCCAACAAAAGTTAGAACTTACGTCTTGTCATGCTGCAACTTAACAATGTTTTGCTTTGTACTAGTACATGACAAAGAAAATGTTCAGCTTTTTCACTTACAGTAGCCAATGCCGCGAGAATCTGGGAGGTGCTGCCGTTCCACTCCCCGACGCCCATGCCTCCGGGCGTCTCTGAACCGGCCGGGGTCGACGATGAGTGTCGCCGTGGAATCAAACTGCAAGAAAATAAATTACTCTACACATGAGCACATGCTAGTACTAATTTTGAGTATAGTGCTTGCATCAGTTCTAATTCAGTATAGGGGCTTACCGCGAGCGTAGTGATGGTGCCGTCGTCTGCTTCGTCGCCATAGAAAAGGTACAAGTAGGTCGGTCGAGGCGGGGGAGCAGGAGCAGCGGTCGGCGCCACCACCGAAGAGTACCCGGTGGGTTCGTCACCATGAAGAAGAAGCATGTAGCCAGCGGGGATGTCATCCCCGTGGCCGCCAGAAGACGCCGAAGGTGCACCCGCCGTGACAGAAAGAGCACTGGCGGAAACAACCTGTGCAAAAAAAGATAACGCGACCTATTGATCGAACTCAGCCGGTTATCGGTTGCGTGATCGAATTTATCCGGTTCGGGCAGCTTACCCTGGCAATGTTGGGCTCGCCGGAGGCTAGGCGGAGCGTGGCCCCGTCTCCAGAGAGGAGAACCACGTACCCAGGAGCGGCGGCGGCGGCGTCGGTGTGTCCGACGGAAGACGACGTCGAAGGTGCGGTCACCGGTGCGCCCGCGGTGACAGCAGCAGCAGGGGCCGAAAGAACCTGTGCGAAGGAAACCCTCAGTTTCTTGGGGTTCATGGGTTTCTTGATTCAAGAACTTGTCCCGTTCTTGATCAGCGAGGCTTACCGCGGCAGTAGCGGTGTCGCCGGAGACGTCTCCGCGCGGGAGGTACGCAATAGGAGCCAGCTCCCAGACGACGGGAAAGATGACGGGGCGGGTGGCCATGTCCACCGGACCGCCCGCTAACGCGGCGGCGCGGGAGGCTTCCTGGAGATCCTCGAGGGAGGCAGCCGGCGGCGCGGCGGCATCTCCTGCCTGCTCGGAAGAGCCCGACGGGGAGGGGAGGTGGTGGTGATCAGGGAGGCGTCTCTCGTCTGGCGCCATGGCCGCTCTCTCTCGCTCTCTCGGGTTCTTGATGGAATGGAAGGTTAGGGGAAGGAAGGATGGAAGGGAGGAAGGGGAGAAGGAAGGGAGCTGAGGAGAAAAGCGGGAGAGGAGAGGGGGGGTTTGATTTTGGAGAGATAAACGTGGCGTTGCGGTTGCGGGTCCCTGAATCGGACCCGACCCATAAGTTTTTGTTTTTATTCTGTGCGTTTTTTAGTCGGTAATAAAAAATACTACTACTCCAGTAACGATTCCTGGCAAGCGAGCGGGCGAGCGGGCGCCGCCGCTAGGCGAATCGGCGGGGAACGGAGGCGCCGCCGCCGCCGCCAGGGGAATCGGCCCGTGGCTGTGCTCTCTTCCTTTCGAGGGTTCCGTCGGGGTGCGGCCGCTAGGTGAGTCAGGGGCTTCCGGAGCGAGGGATTTGTGTAATTTTAGGGTTAGGGTTGCGAATTTGTGGTCTTGGGCAGCGTTTGAGGTGGGTTTCTCCCACGGATTCGTGGTCTTGGCGAGCGTTTGAGGTGCGTTCCTTCGGCTAATTTGATGGACTTGAGCTTCTCTGTTGTTTGACGTGGGTTTCGTCCGCGCTAACAAAAGTCAACGTATGCGATAGATTGTTAGGGTTCTCTGTTGTGTATGGACCAGCTGAATATGGCAGCATAAAATTGCGACTGTTTTGCTAGTTCCACTTGACAAATCACGGAGGAATTCCATTTTAGGCTTGTATTTACTCCTGCTGCATGATGTGTGTGTAGTTAGTTCCTGATGGTCACTTGTTATCTAATGAGATTGTTTTGCTATGAACTGAACAGGGAAAATATATATGAATGCAGGCACTGTCCTATGCCATGGTATTCCAGATTCTAATAGAAGTCAAGGGGTTCATCCAGGAGGTGTGCAGTGCTAGTCTCTTCCGTTGGACGCACCCGCTGCCTGCTCGGCATCAGCTACGTAACACCCATGGTGAGCTCTCCGTCTCTGGTTGCTTGCTCTGTTGTTGTTTCATTCAGGGCCATCGAGGCATGACTATGGTTGTCGCTCTTCTAGGGTTCTTACAGCTAGATAAATAACTTCTAGTTTGTTTTGGCCTCTGTCACAATCTGGACCTCTCCTACAAGTGTTTAACTGGAGAGAGTTATGCCGATCCTTAGAATCTTCACGGCTGTTGTTTATTTATGCAGCCTGCTGTTTCGATTGTGCTGTGCTGTACAGCTAGAATAGACATAATCTGGAGAGTTACTTCTGTTGGGTACTGCGTGTGTACATAGGAGATGCTTGCTGGATTGCACGTTTGCTCTAGCATACTTCTATAGTTCATTGCATTCCCTGATTGTATGATGCTTTTATAGCTCATTGCACGTTTCAACTACATAAGGTTCCTATTCATTTCATATTTAATCATATGTGATGCGTGAGTGCTTAATTGATGCTCACGTGCTAGCTAACCTTGTATTTGCTCCTGCTGCATGATGTGTGTGTACTTCCTGATGGTCACGTGTTATCTAGTGAGATTGTTTTGCTACTGGATGAATGGTATTTCAGCCACCTTGTACCTAAGCTAGCTGCTCACTTTTATTATTACCTAAAGTAGAATTGCTTGCTGTTGGATAGACATTGTTTTGCATGACGAAATTTATATCATATTTCGTCCTTGTGTAGGCTAAGTTTGTTTCCCTTGTTGTCCTCATTATGTTTGTTTGTTCAATCAACCAGGAGCAGCAGGCGCTGTCCATGGATGAGGATGACGACCGGGACCCAATAATGGGAGATCTGAAACTACACCATCTGACAGGCAAGGTGTGCGGTGGTAGGCTCGGCCTTGGCGTTGTCCGTTGGACAGACCCGCTGCCGCCGGTGGTGCTGTTTGGCATCGGCATGGTGAGCTCCTCTCCCTCCTCTGCTCTGATGATGCTCGTGGCCTTTGAGCCATGGCTATGGTGGTCGCTCTGGGTTCATGGCCATCGTTCCATGGCTATGTCTGGTTAGGTTGCTAGAGTCCTTTCTTAATCATCATGCTACTGTTTGTTCATTTGCTCATTTGTCTGCCTGGCAATTAAACTATGCTCAATGCATACATGTACCTCTTCGAGGAGCAACTGATAGAATATATATATGTAGCTCCTGTTCATGTCGTGTACAGCACACTCAGGTATGGCGATAAGTATGTCATGTACATCAGCTCTTTGATTAACCACACTCTTCTTCCTCGATAATTTTGTGATGTACCAAGTGACCTGCTATTCACTCTTATTGGTACATAATTCACTATTGAACCTTCTTTGCTTAGCAGGTCTGCTAGTGTTATTGATTTTCAGAAATCAAATTGTTTTCCAGATGATCCAGCTTGTGTTATGGATTTTTAGACAGTCATGTGTATATATAGAAATGAAAGCTTCAGATTTCTCATATACAGAGTGTGTAGTTACAGTAAAATGGTGATGCAGTGCTTGGGCTGACAAGGCTTTATCTCATACAGGCACAACTTGTAGATGAGTATTCAGTGTTGGACAGTGAAGAAGAAGAGGAAGGCAATGCTTCCGTTGGACCCGCTGCCTGTTCGGCATCGGTTACATAACAGCCATGGTGAGCTCCCTGTGCTCCGGGCTCGTGGCCATCGAGCCACGACCACGGGCATCGCTCTTCTAGGATCTTACTGTGAAATAGATAAGCTCTAGTTTGTTTCGGCCTCCGCTGGAACCCGACCCTCTCGTACAAGTATTTAACCAGAGAGAGCTATGCTGGTCCGTAGTAACTTCATGGGTTTTCCGTTCTTTTATTTATGAAGCATACGGTTTCTGTTGTGCTGTACAACTAGAATAAACATGATCTGGAGAGTTACTCTGGTTTGGTAGTGTGCACATAGGAGATGCTTGCTGGTTTGCACATTTGCTCAAGCACACTTTTAAAGCTCATTGCATTCCCTGATTGTATGATGCTTTTATAGCCCATTCCATGTTTCAATTATATATATGGTTCCAATTCATTTTGTATTTGATCTTGTGTGCTGGTCTGGTTGATTGATGCTCACGCACTAGCCAAGCTTGTATTTGCTCCTAACGCATGATGCATGTGTAGTTCTTGATGTTCACTTATTATGAAAGGAGTTTTTTTGCTACTGAATGAATGGTATTCCAGCCACCTTGTACCTCATCTAGGTACTTGCTGTTTTTCTTACCCAAAATAAAATTGCTTGCTGTTGGATATAAGTTGTTTTGCACATGATTTCTTGTCTTTCTTTTCTATTTGAGCACAACAACCATTTGTTCCTTCTTGTGCAGCAGCAGCAGAAAGTGGACAAGGGGTTCATCCAGGGGGTGCTCAGTGCTAGGCTCTTCCGTTGGACTGACCCGCTGCCTGCTCGGCATCGGTTACATAATACCTTTGGTGAGCTCCCTGCCTCTGGTTGCTTGCTCTGAGCCTGTGTCCATCGTGCCACGACTACGGGGGTCGCTCTTCTAGGGTTCTTGGTGCTAAATAAATAACCTCTAGTTTGTTTCGGCCTCTGCTGGAACCCGGACCTCTCCTACAAGTGTTTAGCTGGAGAGAGTTATGTTGGTCCGTAAAATCTTCACGGCTTCTATTTCTTTTATTATGCAGCCTGCTGTTTCGATTGTGCTGTACTGGTAGAATAGACATTAACTGGAGTTACTTTGCTTTGGTACTGTGTACATAGGAGATGCTTGCTGGCTTGCACCTTTGCTCACGCATATTTTCATAGCTCATTGCATTCCCTGGTTATAATATAGAATGCTTATATAGCTCATTCCATGTTTCTGTTAGAGTACTATATATATAGCCATGTAGCCTTTTGTATTTACCCCATTGTATAAGGGGTCTTCTGCATAATTCCTGCACCTTTACATATATATATATATTGGCCTATGGCGTCATGGGAATACAAGTTCCATATTCCTAACATGGTATTAGAGCCCTAGGTTTTTTTTTCTCGCGCGCGCAACTCGTGCTCTTCTATCCAATTTCCGGCGTCGATTGCCGCTGCTCCTCTCTCCGGCCGACTGCTGCTGCTCATCTGTTGTACGCACAACCATAACTCTCCCGATCGCCGTTGTGTTCGTCCGCACCCGGTTTTCCGTTGGCCGCTGCTGCCCCGATCTATCTACCTATCCAGATTGGGTCGCGCCCTCGATCCAGATCGGGTCGCCTTGATCCACTCGCTCCGCTTGGCGCTTGAGCTGCTCGTGTGTGACGCCGCCCGCCTGCTGGGTCACCCTCCACAGCCCAAGACTTCAGTCTGAGGTGTCTGTCCGCTGTTGCCGTTCCAAGCCTCCAGCCCCAGCTCGTTTCTTCATAAAAAACAAAGGAGTGTACGGCTCCTACCTGGTGCTGCTACGTGCTACTTGCTGCTACGTGTTGTCTCCTTAGTTCCTCTTGATCTGGCGGTGTACGTGCTCCTACGCGGTGCTACTACTGCTCGTTGGTGCTGCGTGGTGCCTCAGCCGCAGCCGCCGATTGCGGGAGTAAAAAATAATCCTCGAGTATGCATCTCTCTGGTTGCCTGATGACTGTTGATGGTGTTCCCTACATTGATCCCGTATCGCACATGTGCTGTCTCTTGGTGCTTGGTGCTCCTCCGTTGTTTCCTCGGAGTTCTTATGGTGATGGTTGCTTTATGTCGACTCTTACAACCGATGGTGATGATTGCTTTATGTCGACTTCTACAGACGGTCACTATTCAGCGACTCCTCTCGCAACCTCCGCACATGGTGTTTGTCACTCTACACCGACTTCTCTTGTGACTTTCACCGGCTGTGCTGGTGCATATGACTCCATCGACACACGCGTTCTCTTGGCGCTTGGGGCTTGTCTACATGCACCCTCGTCTTCTTCATCGGCCTCTGCAGACGACGATGTTTATGCTATACCGTCTCCTCTAGCGGCTTCCACGGGTGCATCTACGTCCACCTCTTCAGTTGAGCCCCTGACTGAGCAGGAGATTACGCGACTTCGATACCTGCTAGCCGCTTCCTCTGGTTCTTCACCGACAGGTTCTACTGGTTCTGCTACCGACTCTTCTGGCAATGTGAGACCACCTTCAACACAGTCAGGTACATCTCCGTGGATTCTTGATACTGGAGCATCTTTTCATATGACTCATGATTCATCCACTTTGTCTTCTATTCGAGCTCTTGATTCTCCTGTTCATGTTCTTACTGCTGATGGTACCTCCCTCCCGGTTAATGGTCGAGGCATTTTTAGCACTTCATCTTTTCATGTTCCTAATGTTGCTCATGTTCCTCGACTTGCCATGCAGCTTATTTCTGGTGGTCAGGTTGTTGACTCTGGTTGTCGGGTCATTCTTGACTTTGACTCATGTTCTGTTCTAGACCGTTACATTGCTGCTCTCCTTGGTGCTGGCCCACGGCGTCGTGGCTCTCAGGGTCTCTGGGAGCTTGACTGGCTTCACCTTCCCTCCGCTGCCACCGCCGCCAGTCTTTCCCCCTCCGTTGCCTTGTCTACCAGCTCTTTTCAGCAGTGGCATCATCGCCTGGGTCACTTGTGTGGCTCTCGTCTCTCATCCTTAATTCGACGTGGTCTTCTTGGATCCGTCTCCAGTAGTGTGTCTTTAGACTGTCAGGGTTGTCGGCTTGGTAAACAGGTCCAGTTACCTTATCCTCATAGCGACGCTGTGTCTCAGCGTCCTTTTGACCTTGTTCACTTCGATGTATGGGGTCCAGCTCCATTTGCCTCGAAAGGATGTCATCGCTACTATATTATCTTTATAGATGATTTCTCCAGATACACCTGGATATATTTTATGTCTTCTCGTAGTGAGGTGTTATCTATCTATCAGCGTTTTGCTGCCATGGTTCACACTCAGTTCTCTACGCCTATTCGTGTTTTTCGTGCTGACTCTGCTGGAGAGTATATCTCCAAGATGTTGCGTGGAGTCCTTGCCAAGCAGGGTACTCTTGCCCAGTTCTCTTGTCCTGGTGCTCATGCTTAGAATGGCGTGTCTGAGCGCAAGCATCATCACCTTCTTGAGACGGCTCGTGCGATAATGATTGCCACCTCTCTTCCGCCTCACTTTTGGGCCGAGACTGTCTCCACTTCCGCCTATCTCATCAACCTTCAGCCGTCCACTGCTTTGCAGGGTGGCGTTCCTTTCGAGCGTCTCTTTGATCGTTCTCCCGATTACTCGGCGCTTCGTTTGTTTGGTTACAGTTGCTATGTTCTTCTTGCCCCTCGGGAACGCACCAAACTGTCTGCTCAGTCGGTTGAGTGTGTATTCTTAGGTTATAGCGATGAGCATAAGGGCTATCGTTGTTGGGATCCTGTCGGTCGTCGGATGTGTATTTCTCGGGATGTGACTTTTGATGAGTCTGGTCCCTTCTACCCGCGTCCATCTTCCTCGACCTTTTCAGTAGAGGATATATCTTTCCTCACTTTTCCTGGCACACCTATCACTCCCGTTGAGCCCTTGCACGCCCGTCCTGTTGCCCTTGCTTCTCCCACTATTGCAGATCTGATGTCACCATCTCCTATGGTTTCCTCATTTCGCTTGTCACAGGATTCTGCACCTTCATCCCGGTGACTTCTTCGTCTCCATCCCCTGAGTCTACCTCGGCTATTCCTCGTATTATTCCATCTTTTCCTCAGTATTACACTCGGTCGTCCATGTGTTGTGGATACATCTACTGATGAGCCATCTACTTCTGATGTGCCATCTTCGTCCTCTCAGCCTATGTATGGCTTGCGTCCTCGTCCGCTTTCGCCTGTTGATCGCCTTGGTTTTCCAAGCGCTGGTGCTGCTGTTCTTGAGCCGACTTCTTATCGGCAAGCTGCTGTTCATCCTGAATAGCAGTTTGCGATGGCAGACGAGCTTGCTGCTCTTGAGCGCACCGGCACATGGGACCTTGTTTCTCTTCCTCCTGGTGTTCGTCCAATCACTTGTAAGTGGGTCTACAATGTTAAGACCCGCTCTGATGGTTCTCTTGAGCGCTACAAAGCTCGTCTTGTGGCTTGTGGCTTTCAGCAGGAGCATGGTCGTGATTACGATGGGACTTTTTCTCCTGTGGCCCATATGACCACTATTTGCACACTTGCCGTGACCTCTATGCATCACTGGTCTGTGTCTTAGCTTGATGTTAAGAATGCCTTTCTTAATGGTGAGCTACGTGAGGAGGTTTACATGCAGCCTCCACCTGGGTATTCTGTTCCTGATGGCATGGTATGCCATCTTCGTCGCTCTCTCTATAGCCTTAAGCAAGCCCCTCGAGCCTGGTTTGAGCGTTTTGCCTCTGTGGTGACTGCCGCTGGTTTTATAGCGAGTGCTCATGATCCAGCGTTGTTTGTCCACCTTTCAGCTCGTGGTCGGACTCTTCTTCTTCTCTATGTCGATGACATGATCATCACTGGTGACGACCTCGAGCATATTGCCTTTGTGAAGGCCTGTCTTAGTGAGCAATTTCTTATGTTTGATCTTGGCCTTCTTCGCTACTTTCTTGGGATCGAAGTCTCTTCTACCTTTAATGGCCTTTTCATTTCCCAGGAAAAGTATATCCAGGATTTTCTTGCTCGTGCTGCTCTTACTGATGACCGAACTGTTGAGACTCCCATGGAGCTCAATGTTCACCTCCGCGATACTGATGGTGACCCCTTGTCTCACCCGACGCGTTATCGTCATCTTGTTGGGAGTCTTGTCTATCTTGCTGTCACTCGTCCGGATATCTCTTATCCAGTCCATATTCTGAGTCAGTTTGTCTCTGCTCCCACTTCGGTTCACTATAGTCACCTCCTTTGTTCTTCGATATCTTCGTGGCACGATCTCTCACCGTCTGTTCTTTCCTCGCTCCGGTTCATTACAGCTTCAGGCCTATTCAGATGCTACGTGGGCTAGTGATCCCTTGGATCGCCGTTCACTTTCTGCTTACTGTATTTTTCTTGGTGGTTCTCTCATTGCCTGGAAGATGAAAAAACAGACTGCAGTTTCCCGTTCGAGTGCAGAGGCTGAGTTACGGTGGTTGCTTCAGGACTTTGGCGTTTCTGTCACTACACCTACTCTTCTACTATCTGACAGTACAGGTGCAGCATTGCACGCGACCCTGTGAAGCATGAGCTCACCAAGCATATTGGTGTTGATGCTTTTTATGTGCGTGCTGGTGTGCAGGATCAGGTTATTGGTCTTCAGTATGTGCCTTCCGAGTTATAGTTGGCGGATTTCTTTACGATGGCCCAGACTAGAGCACAGCATGGCTTCTATCTCTCCAAACTCAGTGTTGTTTATCCACCATGAGTTTGACGGGGGGTGTTAGAGTACTATATATAGCCATGTAGCCTTTTGTATTTACCCCATTGTATAAGGGGTCTTCTGCATAATTCCTGCACCTGTACATGTATATATACTGGCCTATGGCTGTTATGGCGCTGCTAGAAGGAGGGCGCGAGAGGGCCGGCCGGGGGCCTTTTTGCCCACGGCCGGGCAAGAGGGAAGGGATTTCCTTCTTAATTCTTGCTTGATTAGATTGATACATCTCCTCTCTTTATATAAGAGGTTTACTTGACTCCCAAGCAAGGCTTACTTGACCCTAAGCAAGCGACCCTTATCTCTAATTAACCCTAAGACTAACAGGCTATACCGCCAGCCTAGGCCCATTAGACCCATTACGTACTCTAACACTACACCCCATCTGGACATGCAGCTTGTCCTCGAGCTGCAGCCTAACCAACTTATAACCATGACTCGACGCAACACAAACCTAACACCTAAAAACAAGCCTTTGACATCTCAGCTTGTTTTATTACTCTCAACTTGAAATGGACTGGGACGATTTATTTTGGACCCCTTAACAAAAAGTGGACACCATCTGCACGTCGGACGTCATGTGTACAGCCACCTGGATCCCATGGACACCATGTGGACAAAAGGAGTGCATGTGTATGGCCACCTGGAAGTGGTTGCAAGAGCGACCAGCAGAGATGTCCTCGCGACGGCCGGTGGAATGCAGTGGTGCTATGCTGTGCGCTCCTGTTGGTGACACCCTGCCTTCTCCCCGCCGGACGGCTGCTGGTCTGCACCGCACAGAGAATAGTGGAGGGCTTGCGATGGAGAATGACGAGGAGGGGTGCGCCCCCCAGCCGCCGATGTTGCAGACTTTGAGGTCGCTGCCTGCGGGGAAAACAGCACGCCCAAGATCCCCGACGCAGCGGACGAGATCGAGGTCCTTTGCGCAACGAAGCACAGCTGGGAGGAGCGGCAGCTGCAGGCCACGCATCTCCCACACATGCCGACGCGCTAGGAGGCCGCGCGCAGCAGCCTGCAGCCTCACCGCCGCCGACACGTGGCGGGTAGTGATCCAAGCCGGAAGCGGTGACGGCGACGGCGGGAACTTGATCTGCTGGATGGGGACGCCCTGGGAAAGCGGTAATGGCGACGACGGGAACTTGATCTGGTGGATCGGGACTCCCGCCGGCGCGTTCGATGCGGGGCCGGAGCTGACCGGCGGTGGCTGCTGCAGCGGAGCGCCGGGCGCGGCGGAGGCCGCCAGGAGCGGCGGCTACCACTGTAGCTAGGGCGGGGTGGTGGTGGCAGTGGATGGCAGCTGCAGCGGCCCGACGAGCGCGGCGGGGACGCCCTGGGGCAGCGGCTGCTGCGGCGGAGCGCCGGGCGCGGCGGAGGCCGCCAGGAGCGGCGGCTGCCATTGCAGCCAGGGCTGGGCGGTGGTGGCAGCTGCAACGGCCCGGCGAGCGCGGCGGAGGCCGCCTGGTGCAGCGGCTGCCACGGCAGCCATGGCGGCGATGGGCGGCGCAGCCGGGTGCGGCCCGTAGGACCCGGCCAAGAATAGGCGGATCTCCTGGACCGCCTGGGTTAGGTCCCGCAGCGCCTTGGACACCTCCTCCGGGGTGAGGACGGCGGGGCGGACACCTCCTCCGGGGTGAGGACGGTGGGGCGGGCACAACGAAGGATCCCGACGCGGGCAGGAGCGGGGCGACGGTCGTGGTGGTCGCGGAAGAGACGGGTTGGGCGGCGGTGAAGACATGATTGAACCGAAGCTAGCTGATACCAAATTGTTATGACGCTGCTAGAAGGAGGGCGCGAGAGGGCCGTCCGGGGGCCTTTTTGCCCACGGCCGGGCAAAAGGGAAGGGATTTTCTTCTTAATTCTTGCTTGATTAGATTGATACATCTCCTCTGTTTATATAGAGAGGTTTACATGACTCCCAAGCAAGGCTTACTTGACCCCTAAGCAAGCGACCCTTATCTCTAATTAACCCTAAGACTAATGAGCTATACCGCCAGCCCAGGCCCATTACGTACTCTAACAATGGCCTCATGGGAATACAAGTTGCATATTTCCTAACAGTTTCAAGTTCCAGTTCATTTCATATTTGGACGCGTGTGATGCATGTGTGCACGCACTAGCTAAGCTTGTCTTTGCTCCTGCTGCATGGTGCTTGTGTAGTTCCTGATGGTCACTTATTATCTAAGGACGTTGTTTTGGTACTGAATTGGTATTTCAGCCAGCTTGTCCCTCATCTAGGCGCTCACTGTTTTTGTTACCTAAAATAAAATAGTTTTCTGTGCCTGGCTCGATTTGTTACAGCAGGTGCCTAGCTCCATGGACTAGGAGGATGAACAGGACCCCAAGCCCAAGCCGACGAGCACGATGAGGACATGGTCGAGTCCAGGGTGACCTCGACTCACACAAGGTCTTGCCTCTGCTCCTCTAGACTGAGGTTTTCCCTCCAGTTTATGCTTATGTTTTTTTAGTGAATATATAATATCGTTCTTTTGTTACAAAGTTCATTTGTGAACCAAAGTGACCATGAGTTGAAAGATGGTTTCTATGCTCATGTATGATTGTAATTTCTATTCTGGTTGTGAAACCAAACTAGTGTTGTGAGGTCCATCATGGGTTTGGTTTACTGCTTGCTTGATGCCACTAGACTCGAGGTTCTTGTGTAGGAGTATGATCAAGTTCTGCAATTTGCGTAGGTTGATGATGACAAGTTTGGTTCTAATTGATACTCTTATCATATTTGGTCCTGCTGTAGATGCGTGTGTGGTTGATGGTCACTTATACTAGCTAAAGGAGGTTGTTTTGGTACTGATGAATGGATGGTATTTCAGTTTGTGGTTGCTGTGTGCTTGTGTGTTGGAGTCTTAAGTAGCTACGGGAATAATTTAGGATGCGAGAAATCTGGGAGTTGTAAGGGCATCTACAATGGGGCGCTTAAATAGGGGTGCCAGGATTTTAATCCTAATCAATGGGTGGTTAGCAGGTTAAATTCCAGTCTCACTTCTGGCATCGACGCTAGAAGTAGAGGCGAGCCCTTCTCACCGCCTTGCATTGAACAAGAGGGTGCTTAGCTCATTTTTCAAATTTTGGTTGTTTATTTCTACGCCCTCTGTTCCTAAATAATGCATTGAACAAGAGAGTATAAGATATTTTTGCAGTACAATTTGAACTGCAAAAATTGTCTTATATTTAGGAATAGATGTAGTAGTGATTAAGCAATCAATTTGAACTTATTAACACTCACTCTGGCAGTATCTAAGATAACACCCCTATTTCTCCATATCGTTGTGCTAAGATCGTTGATATCTAATTATGTTCCCTGTATAGCATTTAACTCCGCTTCTTGTTTTGCTTGCAGGCATGTATGATGTAGCTAGAGAACTCCTGATGCCAGCTCTATATATATGGTGGCCTGACCATTCCCTATTGTATTTGGTGGCAAGAGGATGCTACTGCTTTTGAGTATTTGAGTTAATTGATGCAAACGGTTGAATATTTGACAGTTAGAACGAGGCTGCGTTTGATTGATTCAGTTTGGTTCAGTGAGCAGGGTTCATGTATTGTATATGAATACAGAGTGATTGGACTGGTGCTTGCCGTGAAACTCTATGTATTGTACTGTATATGAATTGTTCATCACTGATGGATATGTGCTCTTGTGTGAAACAACTTGAAGCTGTCTGCATGATATCTTCTTGGTTTTAAAGTAGAGTACACTTGTTAGAGCCTCACATTTCTGCATGATATCATACGTTTGTTTGATCTCTAGTTTCTTCTGCAATTGTTTGGTCCCAACGGCTACCCTACACTATGCTAACTGATGTTTGATAATGGCATCTCCAACGACGACCGTAAACCGTCCGTGTTTGGACTGCTGAAGTCATCCAACAATCCTGTATTGGTCTGCATGGCAGTCCGGACATGTTTTCTTTTGCAAATCAGAGACAAATGTGGGGGCCGTCCTAACCCACCCAAACCCACTTCCTTGCACGTGCGCATTTCTGCGGCGCCGTTTCACAGCGTCAGTGTCCGCATTCGTGCTTGGCTAGAGTGGACGCGTTTGGACTTCGTGCTTGGCTAGAGCGGACGCGTTTGGACTGCAGAAGTCATCCAACAATCCTGTATTGGTCTGCATGGCAGTTCGGACATGTTTTCTTTTGCAAATCAGAGACAAATGTGGAGGGCCGTCCTAACCCACCCAAACCCACTTTCTTGCACGCGCGCATTTCCTCGGCGCCGTTTCAGAGCGTCAGCGTCCGCATTCGTGCTTGGCTAGAGCGGAAGCAACTGCTCACTGACACTGGCATTAAAGCGACGCGCTGAGCGTTGCCACTTCCCGATGCCCGCGACTGCTCTGCATTCAAACTATACGACTGTCGTCTGTTCGTTCGTTTGTCACCCACATTAATAGAACGCGGTTGTTGAGGTGGCTACTTCGGCGTCACCCGCCCGTCCCTTTGCGGTCCACCATTGCTATATTAACTGGTGCCCCGATCATAGCTGCGGTCGTCCGCCTCTTGCCCCTTTCCGCACGCTTTCTGGAACAAGTTGACGCCGGACCAGAAGGAGATGGCCGCCATTGCCGCCAGCAGGCAACCTGAGGACGGCGACGTCTCAATGGAGGATGCAGACAACGACGAGCCAACGCCAGCCTCCTCCTCCGCGCCACCCTTGTCGATGTATTGCACCATGTTCATCGATGAGGCCGTGCCCATTACATGGACATGGTGAGGAAGGAGCGCAGGGTGCCAACGACCTGAAGGTCCTTGGTTCGAATTCCAGATGACGAGCTATATCTCGGTTAAAGCAAGATGTAGGCTGGTTCGCTTAAAGCATTCCCCCTCGCACGTCATTTCTGGGCCAACCCATTTAGCTCGGTCGCACGTTCTTATAGGCTGCCTATGTTCCCATTGCTTGTTCGCATCAGTTTTTTTTGTTCTTTTCTTTTTTTGTTTTTCACTTGTTTTTGTTTCTTCCTCGGTTTTCTTTGATATTTCTTTTTTCTTTGTTTTGTTTCTTTCTTTTCTTGTTCTTATCAGTTTTTCTTTTTTTATCTATTTATTTATTTTTCACGGGTTTTCTTTGTTTTTTCTCAGTTTTTATTTTTCTATTTGTTTTTCTTTGATATCCTTCAATTTTCCTTTTTGCTCCTTTGTCAATTTTCATTGGGTTTTTTAACACACTTCTACCTTTCTTCAGTGCACATTATAAATTTTAGCGTACACGTGAATTTCTTTTGACACACGTTGAACATTTTTCAAATACACGGTATACATTTTTAGTTTACTATACATGTTTTGAACACTTTCTTGAATACATGGTTAATATTTTTTAAATACATGTTAATTGTTTTTCTAAATCTACATGAACAATTTTTTACATTGTATAAATAGAATTTTAAAATCTCATAAACAGTTTTTTGAAACACGGGAACATTTACTTAAAATTTCACGTATGTTTTTAAATTCTACAAAAGAATTTTATATTCAAACTTTTTTCATATTTTATAAACATTTTTTCAAAATTTCCACATACATTTGTTTGAGTTGCAGAAATACTTTTCATGGTAAGAACATTTTTTTGAACTCTATCAACAGTCGTAGTTAATGTGTTAACATTTTTTATATAGTGAATTTTACTTTTTACCCTGTAGTCGTACATTTATGACACATATTACCCCATTTAGTGAAATTTCTATCGAAATATCAGAGTTTGGAGACTTTTAACACGGTTTTACCCTAGTTTTGCACTTTCCTTGTTTTTGTTAGATAGGATCAGCATGTTACATCAATGATTCCTAAAAAAAATCGGAGGGCGTCATTGACAATCATATCCAGACTTCTCTTGTCCATCTGTTCCATTCCTCGTCGTCGTCCACATATTTTTGGATCCCGTGTGTCACCTCACACCTTGTCTGATGGACACGCATAAAAAAATGAGGGTTCAAATCTTTCAAAAGGGGTATTCTAGACGAATTTTCACTTTAGTGTCCCAAATGTACACAACTACAGGGTAAAAAGTGGAATTCACTCTTTTTTATACTGTTTTAATATTTTTTTTGAAAATCATGGTGTTTTTAATTAAATATAAATTTTAATTAATTAATTAACATGAAAAAATAAGAAATTAATTAGCCTGACCCGTACTGAATCAGCCCACTACGGCACCTCTTGACGATAGGTAAGCCCCTGATGCACGCAAAATCCTATTCGGCGCCTTAAGCGCCGAATACAGGCCATTTGGTACAGGGCACACACCCCTCCAGTACGCTTTGTTTTCTAGCTGGCCGGCCCATCCCACTTTGTTTTGCCTTTTTTTAATTTCTATAATAAACTGCAAAAAGACGAAATCACTAATTAAGGAGTACTTGTTGCAAAGAACACTCCACTTTTCCAGGTCGCGACAAGTGGCGCACATGCAGCGCGCTACTTGTCGCAACCTGGGAGTTTTCCCTTTTTTGGTAGATCCGTTTATTCAAAACGTATTATCTCTTAAACTGTGCGTTCAAATTTCGAACCGTTTTCACCATTGGATTCCTCGCGCCGAGATCTTCAAAACTAGATCTCATGTTGATAGGTTTTGATGAACTTTTTTTTCACAAAAAAAACCGGACGAAAAAAACAGGGCGAAAAAACCGAACCGTGAGCACGTTTTTTTTCCTTTCCGAAAAAGGCACGCCCGTGCCTCTCGTGGAAGCAAAACCGTGACTCTCGTGGAAGGAAAAAACAAAAAACGCGTTTCCGATAGGCATGGCCGTGACTCTCGCTAAAGCACAACCGTGCCTCTTGCGAAAGCAAAACCGTGACTCTCGCGAAAGAAAAAAAACAAAAAACGCGTATTTTTTTCCCTTTCCTAGAGGCACGGCCGTGACTTTCGCGAAAGCACAAACGTGCCTCTGGCGGTAGCAAAACCGTGACTCTCACGAAAGAAAAAAAAACAGAAAACACGTTTTGTTTTTCCCTTTCCGAGAGGCACGGCCGTGACTCTCGCGAAAACACAACCGTGCCTCTCGCGGAAGCAAAACCGTGACTCTCGCGAAAGAAAAAAAAACAGAAAACGCGTTTTTTTCGTATCCGAAAGGCACGGCCGTGACTCTCGCTAAAGCACAACCGTGCCTCTCGCGGAAAAAAACCGTGACTTTCGTGAAAGAAAAAAAAAAGAAAACGGGTTTTTTCGCGCAAAAGTTTTTTTTCGAATTTTTTGATCGAAAAGCTAAGAAAGACCGGGGGAAAACCAAAACGTCGAAAACCCCCCAAAAAAACCATTTAAAAATCCGAAAATGCGCGTGGAAAAATAAAAAAACAAAATCCGAAGGAAACGTCCAGAGCGCGACACGTGGCGAATGGCTAAGAGCGCACCAACTGACGCTGATCGTTGCGAGGCTTCCGAAGGAGCGCTCGTTAACTAGTTGGTCCCGCAAAAAGATTGCGAGGCAGGATTCAAACCCACGACGCTCTTCTTCCGAGTAAGACCACGAAACCACCAGACCAACCGACTAGGTGTGTTTGCATAGTGGTTGTTTTCCCTTTTCTTTGCCTCCTTCTTTCTTTGTTTTCAAATTCGTGAAAAACAATTGCAAAAGAAACTCGTGAACTTTTTTCTTGAAAGTAGATGAACTTTTTTTCAAATACGTGAACTTTTTCCTTGAAAGTAGATGAACTTTTTAAAATTGATGAACTGTTTTCAAATTTGATGAACTTTTTGAAAATTTTGTGAACTTTTGTCCAAAATTGATGAACTTTTTTTCAAAATCGGTGAACTTTTTTGAAATTGGTGAACTTTTTTTGAAAGTTTGATGATTTTATTTTGAGAATCAGTGAACTTTTAAGAATATGTGAGCATTTTATTTTTTGAATTCTGTTTTCTGAAATTTAGATTTTTTTTTTGAAAGTCAATGGCCAATGGTTGTCCGGTCTACCATGAAAAGATTGAGTTTTTTCTTCTTTTCAGTAAACGAAATGATCGAAGCAGGGAAAGCCAGGAAGCGCGCATCGTGCGAGATCTCCGTTGGCGCGTTCTTGGGCTGGCCCATGAAGCCAGCCGCGCAGGCGCCGGTTTCGTCTACTGGCGCATAAGGCGCCAACGAGGAGCTCTCCTGACGCACTACCCGTGGAATAGGTTTGGCGAATATTGGAGGCCATCCCCAAGCCGACATGTTGCGAGTGACGTAGCTATTTCATACCCTTAAATCATTTCCAACTTGAACACAGATGTTCCGCTTCGTCGTTCCCTTAGTTCCTCTTTAAACCCTAGAGAGCGGAGAGCTCACCGGTGTGGGGTGTCACACACAGTGATGCGGATGGCTGGCAACACAAGATTGTGAGTAGTCGGCTGAGGCAGGGGCGTCCAACGGTGAGCGCGGGAGTGTGGCGTGCGGCTGCCTGATGCAGGAGCGTCCAAGGTGGCAACATGAAAGTGCAAGCTGCAAAAGTTTCTACTTTCAAAGTTATTAAAATTCCGGACAAATAAAGTGCGTTGTGACCTTATTGGTATGTGCTTTTGATGAATTATGTAAAACTTAGCCCAAAATAAGAGGGGTGCTAATAAATCCGCACGGAGGGAGTAGCATGTTGGCATGTTGTATTCATAGGAAAACCGATTTATATCCAAAATATTGTCAAGGCACTAAAAAAAGCTAGCTCCGGCCAAAATCACTCCTCGTTCACGTCATGCAGAAACACACGTCGCAAAGTCCTTACCAGCAGGACCGTGTAAGTGCACAACACAACACACGGGGAATGCGTGATACGGTCGATAGAAACGGCATAGTAGAACGCAAGCCCACTACCTGATGGTCATCTACGACTACTACTCCCTCCGTTCCTAAATAATTGTCTTTTTAGAGATTTCAACAAGTGACTACATACGGAGCAAAATGAGTGAACCTACACTCTAAAACATGTCTACATACATCCGTATATTGTAGTCCATTTGAGATGGCTAGAAAGACAATTATTTAGGAACGTAGGGAGTAGCAAGCAAGCATGTGCAGGTGAAGCACCATAGACGCCACCACTTCTCTTCTCCTACCAAGTTTCCAAATCGATGAAAGCACCCGGGACAAAGCTGTTGCGAATCAAAGGGGTGGTGGTGGGGATGCATCAATGACATTTCTGCTTCTCTACCGGTGTCCGTCGATCCGATCATTCGAGAGTGAGACGACAGGCCCCCTACCACGTCCCGCACATGGCTTTGGGCTGGAGGCTGGAGCTCCTCGTCCTCTCCTCCACAGCTTGCAGCTTGCAGTTTCTAGTCTTGGAGGCGGTGTTCGTCATCTGTGACCTGGCGGACCCATTCCTCCCAGCGTTCAGGCTGCCTAACCAGCTAAGTCCAGCTCTTGATTTGATTTTGATCCCTGCTTTTGTTGACAAAGGATAAATTTTATTGGCTCAAAATGAGGCATTAAGAAGATACAAACACAATAAACACATCCGGGGTCTGTGTAACTAGGATGCACGTAGCCAAGATTTTGATCCCTGCTAGCCCGGTACATGCTTTCTCTGATTCTGAATTTCTGATACATGGATGGCTCCCTTTTTTGTGCAGGTTGATGTGGTGGGCTTTGATGTGCGGCGCCTTCCCGTGGAGTTTGGTGCTACTGGTGTTACAGGTCAACTGGCTGTCTCTCCACGGCAGGGAGCCAACCAATGTCGAGCTCCTGGTCCTCATCGCGGTGGAGTGGGTCGTCGCGTGTTTCACCTTCGGCTCAGCGTGTGCCGCCCTCGCCGTCGACCAGTTTGCCATCCAGCACAACCACTGCCGCCCGGGGGCCACCGTCTGCTTAATGTACCTTGTCGTCATCTCAACCGCATGTGCCGCCGGGGCTCTCGCCGCCGTGTCGGCACTCGGGATGCTCTGGATCCTCGCCTCCCGGTTCCACCCGGCTCATGCGGCCTAATCAGTCAGGCAGCCTCCGCTGACGTGCCGCGTCTTCTTGTGGTTGTAGTATCGTTAGTTGTACTCTTTTTTTTTTTGCGGGAGGTATCGTTAGTTGTACTACAGAGAGCTGCTTGTTGATTTCTTTGGAAGCAGTTGTGTTGCTTGTAAGAACTCGTGTTCAGTTGCAAAATGAATTGGTGCGGTGATTCCTCTTTGGCCCATGATGTCGATCGAACACACGCACTCAGACAGCACTCATCCCTGCTCGTGCACAAACACATACCTCAACTAATAAGTTCACGATTGGTGTTTTATTTTTAAGAAAGGGGAGCAAGCCCCAACCTCTACATCAAGCGATGGACACATTAATATTATTGATTATTCAACAAAGGTCTGACAGGAATATAATCTAGAGCCGGGGTCATCGTCGATCCGCCCGCATAATGTAGCAGGAGCAAACACCCGGTGCAGCAGAGCTAAATTGTACACCACATCTGCACATGCTTTAGAAGCCGCCACCACCATCGAACCGACGACCCAACTTTAGTAAAGACATCCGCGTCATCCTTGCGAGGACGATCAGTTGTGGACGCCCCCATGGTGCCAAACAGCACCACCGCCCTGCACTCGTCCATCAAGGCGCATCCACCGCCAAGACCCGTCGGCATCGACGCGGTAAATACAACGCTGCTCCACTTTTGGACCCTTCCAGCCAACACATGCTTCAAAAACGATGCCCAGACCGTGCTGAAGGTGAGGTACGCCAACAGCAACTACGCGGCGACAAAGGTCGCGACTAGGACGTCCCACGGCTAGGACGAAGGTCGCGACTAGGCGTGGACCATCAGCACCACGAAAAGACACGGGGCGCAATTTTGCAAGCCCAATGCCCCGACCCAGGATTGTTTCACCGATTAGGAACTCGCTGAAGGCGCCGGGAAGTTGCCGTCCGCTCACTAGCTAGCTCTCGGCCGCACACGCTTTGTAAGGTTAATGTGCATGCGATGCGATGCATTCTATCGTGACATATTCACAGCGTAGGGTGCACATCACGTCGCGTTACAACTCTCCCTCACTCGTGTCGTACGGGAATACACGGCCAAAGTCCAAGCTGGAATGCGTGCAAGGACTGTTTTTCCAGCATTGTGCTGGCCGCATGGGGATCTTGCATGATTTTTTCATTTTTTGTGCTAGTGATACTCGTGTCCCAGCATTGTCATTCTGATGATGCTGTGCTTGGTAGCGTTTGGGTACACACCACAACAGAATGGTGTCGTGGAACACAAAAACAGAACACTCATTGAGATGGCCCGGACGATGCTTGATGAATACAAGATTTGATTTTTTCATTTTTTGTGCTAGTGATACTCGTGTCCCAGCATTGTCATTCTGATGATGCTGTGCTTGGTAGCGTTTGGGTACACACCACAACAGAATGGTGTCGTGGAACGCAAGAACAGAACACTCATTGAGATGGCCCGGACGATGCTTGATGAATACAAGATTCCAAGAAAGTTCTGTCCTGAAGCCATTGATACTACCTGCCATATCATCAACCGTGTTTATCTTCACAAGCTTCTGAACAAGACATCCTATGAGTTTCTTACTAGCAAGAAGCCAAATGTCAGTTACTTCAGAGTATTTGGCGCCAGGTGCTGGATCAAGGATATCTGATTTCTTTATATGAAATGGCAGAGTGAGAGCATCTACAACTGGACTACCCATATCTGAGGCAAACGACCGGGCGGGCTGCCCGGTCCGTGTGCGGACGAAAAATCATCACTCAATTGGGCTCCCCATATCAGGCCCAAACGACCGGACTGACCGGCACTCCTCCTATCCGGCCCATATCTAGGACGGATATAGGAGCCTGGATGCGGGTTCCATGTTAGATCCCCCCCCCCAACCATACCCTCACAAGTAAACCCGGGCATGGGCAGCCCGGCCCGATGACCCGGCCCGAGCCTGGCCCGAAAAACCCGGGCCGGGCCGGGCCGGGCTTGACACTCGGGCCGGGCTCGGGCTTTGTTTTGCAGCCCGAAAGGTAGTTCGGGCCAGGCTCGGGCTTCTCTTTTTCTCTTTTTCGAGCCGGGCTTGCACGTACACGTACTAAAAAACACCGTTCGGGCCGGGCTTTCGGGCTTCGGGTTTGAGTTCGGGCCGGGCTCGGGCTTGAAATCAGGGAGTATTTCGGGCTTCGGACCGGGCTCGGGCTTGAGAAATGAAGGTCGGGCTTTTACAAGCCCGGCCCGAAACCCGGCCCGGCCCGACGTTTGCCCAGGTTTACTCACAAGTACCCCACCCCATCGGAATAACCCTAGAAATCCACACTCTCTCAGCCCACGTTCGTCTTCTCCGCTTCCCTCATCTCCTTCGGTTCCTCCCAAATCCTCCCCCCCCCCTTGGCCATGGTCAACTCCGGTCAGGACTTCGGCAACGAGCCCGATCCCATGGACTGGGACGATCTCATGAAGGAGGAGGACGACGGATCTAGCAGTGCACTGGACGAGAAGTAGCTCACGCTCGAACATGGACACCGGCGGGAGCTCAAGCTCCATTGCGTCTGCCGCGATATCCTCCACCTCCCGCCAGCGGAAAGCCGGTCGCCCGTCCCACATCCCACATCCGCCCGTCCCGCTCCGCGCCGCTCGAAATCTGGAGCGTGGGCGTCTCCTCTTCCCCTCTAGTGCCAGCACCGCCTGGGCAGCGGTGAGTGCTCATGCCCACAGCTCCAGTGTGGATGCGCATGCCGGATCGAAGGCAAAGGTGGCCCCCGAGCGAGCCATAGTGGAGCCCGTCTCTTCCCGCCAGCGGGTGCGCTCCGCCTCTGTCGACCCGAAGGAGGCGCTCCTCTACATGGTCATCCAATGGTCGCTGACCATGGCAGTGATCGACGCACGATGCATCCGGCGCAAGAACGCGAAGGCCCTCCGCGGGCTTGAGGAATCCGAGCGCCTCACGTCGGAGAAGGAGACCGCCACCGCGAAGGCCGCCCGCCAAACAAAGGAGCAGCAACGCCTTCTCTGCCGCCTCTCCGACTACATTTCGTCCACATCGGGGAGTGGCACTACCACGGACGACGACGACGACCCTTCCGCCGCCGACGCGTAGACGGAGGAGATGAACCGCCGCGCCGCCTACCGCAAGTGCAAGGACCGGTCAAGATGAACTCCGGCCGCCCGCCTAGCCATATCTTACTTGTTTGATTGTTGTTTTTGATTGAATTTGAACTATCTCGACCCTTTTGGATGAACTAATTGCATGTCCAAATTGCTGAAGTTTTATGTTATCTTCATGATCTACTGCCTGTTTTTGTATGAGATAGGATATTCAAATTTAGTGTTTGTGGTTAATTGGCTACTGTCGGGGTGCGAAAACGCTCATGAACGTATAGGGCGTCAAATTAGATGCTTTCAGGCCTCTCTTTTACATCGACCGTGCAGCGCGGCACAACACACGGGCAGCAGATACGGTCGATAGAAACTACTGGTAGGATGCAAACGCGCTTTGCCTGGATGGCGAGCGAGCTGCGAGCATGTGCAGCAGGCGCCACCTCCTTCCCTTCTCTTATCAACTTTCCAAATCGGTGAAAGCGCCTAGGACGACTGGCGCGGCAAAAGTGTTGGCACACATTTGTAGAAACGCCATTGAATCAAGGCAAGGCGAGGTGGGAGTGGGATGCATCAGATTCCTACTTCTCTACCTACCAATCGGATCATTCGTTCCGTTGGAGAGCTCTCTCACGGTGGCGCCGCGCGCATGGCTCTAGGCAGCAGGCTGAAGCTCCTCGTCCTCCTCTCAAGATGGGTCAGCTTGATACTCGCCTGCACGGCGGCGGCCATCGTCGGCGAGGCCAGCCAACCGTTCCCGGCCAACCAGTTGAGTCCCGCGCTTAATTTGTTCCCTGCTTGGGTATTTTGTATTTTGAGGACGTATATATATATTCTGTTCCCTGCTAGCCCGGTCATGTACTAGTTGCGCTCTCGTTCAGGTTCATGTGGTGGATTCTGTGCTTCGGAGGCCTCCTGTGGGGTTTGGTGCTGCTAATGTTCCAGTTCGTCTGGCCGTGTATGGAGGGCTTTGAGCCCGGAAATGTGGCGCTCCTGGTACTGGTCGCCGTCGACTGGGCCGTCGCGTGTCTCACCGCCGGCTCGGCGTGCGCCGCCCTCGCCGCCAACCAGTACGCCATCCAGCACCAGTATAAGGACTGTGGCCCGAAGACTGGATTTTCTCCCATGCACGGGAGGTCCCGTGCATGGTCCAGCCATTCGTTCTTGCGCTGAGATGCCCGCCCGAAATGCCAGCGTAAACTATTCTAAAGCTTTCCCACGGCACTGTTCGAGTACAATACCTGACATATCCTGTCAGATACGCATTGAAACTGTGGGTCAGCATTAATAGTGTAACAGGGATATGCGTTGGTTACCAGCAACACAAAAGTCACCTCCCTCTACACATCGAGTATGCTGTGCCGGATCCAGTATTCCCCATTGCTTCCAGACACCTTCTTCCTCCTCCCATCACCCACCATGGGAGAGCTCTGTGCGGAAATCTCGTATATTTATTTATTATTAATCGCTGTGTTTTCTATCGTTTGATGGTCGAGGACATCGAATAAGATCCGAAGTGTCCGTCTCTACTGCAATTACGTCAAACAGATCTCAGATTAGAAATCTTCGAGTTCTTCTTAGACCCAGTCTCTGCTGCAAGCCTGCAACCTAAGGTATTTCAACAGATGATTCTTCCTACAAACAGGCAAAATTAGGATGGAGAAGAGAAGGTGATGGGGGAGAAGGCGAGGCTGGTCGAACGGGAGAAACAGTGAGAATTTTTGTACAGAGAAAAAAATTGCGGGACAGGTGGGAGGGCTGGAGCGGCATGGCATAAAGTGTATTGATGACTGACATTGATACGGGCCTATATTAATGCATGGAATAGCAAATACTACATGTATACGAAGAAAGTAAGTTTGCATGCGTTCGGATCTCCAACTAGACCAACGTCGGATGCATGCACGGGACGTCCCATGCATGGGAGAATAGCTTTTCTCCTGTGGCCCGGGGATCCTCGTCTGCATGCGGTACCGTACTGCCGCCGCGATGGTATGTGCTGCCGGGGCTCTCGCCGCGGTGTCCGCCCTCGGCATGCTCCGGATCCACGGGTCCCGCTTTGCCCCGGCTCAGGCGCCATAGTTTCTCATCTGCCTTGTGTTCTTGTCAAAGCTTTGATTAGAGCTGCCAATGCAAGTTCTGGCGTTAGGGTTAGACATTTAATTTAATTAGCAGACGTTTATTCTTTTGAATTTGAGGTAGTTGACTTCTGTTGCCTGTAAGAATTCGTTCCGGAAATCAAATCAATCCAGGTGTCGAACACATGCGGCACTCGCTCTTGATGTGGCAGCGAAAGCAAAGCCAAATCTTTGCCACGCACATACATTTGGGATTCAGTCCTACTCCGCCACTCGCCTCACCACATCCTCGCCGGTGCCGCACCGTCAGCGGCGTGGCTATGGCGTTCACGCGCACCGCGGCGAGGACACTGGCATTGGAGATCGCGTAGGCGAGGGTAGGGGAGCCGAAGCTGAGCACGTCGATGACGCTGGCGTTGCGGAGGATGCTGCCGCTTGGGCGGCTCGGCGCCGTGACGCGTGCGCCGTGCAGCTCTACGGCGAGGTCCACGCCTCCACGGCTGCGGCGATCTGCATGCGCTCCTCCGTGCAGAACACAAGCACGGACAGAAATCATTCGGAGTGCTCTACTGTGCTACAAAAAGCAGAGTCTCATATTACGTACCTGAGCACGAGTTGCATGGCTCTGAATAGCCTGGTCGCCTATAATTTCTTCATTCTTTTCAGTAGGAGTTCGTCATTCTTTTCGAGCATCTCTGTCACATACTTCTACTACGAAGCTGGCACACCTACACTACATCCACCGTGCAAGTGCGCAACACAACACACGGGTAATGCTACGCTCGATAGAAGCTACACACGGGTAATGCTACGCTCGATAGAAGCTACACACGGGTAATGCCACTATCGAGCGAGAGCATGCATGTGCACCACAGCAGGCGCCACCACTCCCCTTCCCCTATCGAGTTCGAGTTTCCAAATCGGTGAAAGCATCCAGGACTGGCGCGGCAAAGCTTTTGCGAGCTTTCGTGGAAACGCCATTGAACCAAAGGGGGTGGTGGGTGGGGGAATTCATCCTCATCCATGACCACGTTTCTGCTTTCTCTACCAGTGTAGCACACCACATCCCGGCCCCTCCCTCCCACTGCACCCTCATGGCTGTAGGCACGAGGCTGGAGGTCCTCGTCCTCCTCTCCACGACCGGCAGCTTTCTTCTCGGCCTAGCGGCGGTGGCCGCCGGACGCCGGTGGCCTGGCGGGCCCGTACCACCCGACGTTCAGGCTGGCCAACCAGTTGAGTGAGTCCCGCGGTTAATTGGATTGCTGATCGCTTCCCTGCAAGCCCGGTAGATGCATGCTTTCTCTGATGGTATCACTTTAATTTTGTCCAGGTTGATGTGGTGGACTTCGTTCTGCGGCGCCTTCCCGTCGTTTGGGGTGCTGCTGGTCGTGCAGATCGGCTGCCTGGATGCGGACGACGTACGGGGAGCTCACCAACGTCGAGCTCCTCGTCCTCATCGCCGTCGAGTGGGCCCTCGCGTGTTTCACCTTCGGCTCAGTGTGTACCGCACACGCTTTCTAAGGTAAAGTAAATGTGCATGCGATGCATTCTATTGTGACATTCACAGCGTAGGGTAAACAGCACGTCGCGTTACAACTCTCCCTCACTCATGTAGTACGGGAACACACGGCCAAAGCCCAAGCTGGAGTGTGTACAAGGACTGTTTTCCAGCATTGCGCTGGCCTCATGTGGATCTTGCATGAATTTTTCTTTTTTTTTTGTGGTGGTGATACTCGATCGTGTCCCAGCATTGTCATTCTGATGATGCGGTGCTTCGTAGCGTTTGGGTTTGGGTACTAATTTGAAGCTTGGCAGTAGTAGTTTGTAAAAAGGCCATCTGATTTCTTTATATGAAATCACAAAGTGTGAGCATCTACAACTGGACCACCCATATCCGAGGCAAAACGACCCAGTTTGTGTGTGCGGACGAAAAATCATCACCCAATTGGGCTCCTCATATCTGGCCCAAATCACCAGACTGACCGGCACTTCTCCTACCCGGCACATATCTAGGACGGATATTGGGATGCCCGGACGCGGGCGCCATGTTGGATCGGCCTGCTAGGGCGGGCCCGTGCCGCCCCCACCGATACCTCACAAATGACCTACCCCATCGGAATAACCCTAGAAACCCACACTCGTCTTCCCCTCTTGCCCCGTCTCCTCCTGTTCCTCCCAAATTCTTCCCCTCCCCTCTATCATGGCCAACTCCGGTCAGGACTTTGGCGGCGAGCCCGATCCCATGGACCGGGACGACCTCATGAAGGAGGAGGACGATAGATCTAGCAGTGCACCGGACGAGAAGTAGTTCGCGCTCGAACACGGACACCAGTCGGGAGCTCGAGCTCCATCGCTGAGGGAGTCCTGAATTAAGGGGTCCTCGGGCGTCCGGCCTGTTGGACATGGGCCGAACTGATGAGCCGTGAAGATACAAGACAGAAGACTCTCTCCCGTGTCCGGATGGGACTCTGCTTGACGTGGATGGCAAGCTTGGCGTTCGGATATGAAGATTCCTTTCACTGTAACCGACTTTGTACAATCCTAGTCCCCTCCGGTGTCTATATAAACCGGAGGGTTTAGTCCGTAGAGGCAATCACAATCATACAGGCTAGACTTCTAGGGTTTTAGCCATTATGATCTCGTGGTAGATCAACTCTTGTAATACTCATATTCATCAAGATCAATCAAGCAGGAACTGGGTATTACCTCCATAGAGAGGTCCCGAACCTGGGTAACATTGTGTCCCCCATTTCCTGTTACCATCGACCTTAGACGCACAGTCCCGGACCCCCTACCCGAGATCCGTCGGTTTTGACACCGACATTGTTGCTTTCATTGAGAGTTCCGCTGCGTCGTTGCCAAGAGGTTCGATGGCTCCATCAATCATCTACAACAATGCTATCCTGGGGGAAGTTTTCCTCCCCGGCCAGATCTTTGTGTTCGGAGGCTTCGCACTGCGGGCCAACTCGCTTGGCCATCTAGAGCAGATCGATAACTACGCCCCAGGTCACCAGATTAGTTTTGGAACCCTGGACTATGTCGCTGACGTCCGGGGAGACTTGATCTTCCAAGGATTCGCGACCCCAACTTCCGCTCTGGACTTAGATCCAGAGCGCGTTGCCATGCCCAAAGACGGACTTCTTGAGCCCGCCGGACTATCTGCGGCCACTAAACCCAGTATGGAAGGGCTGAATGGAGTAGCGTCGCTGGCAGCCATCACGAAGCCAGACCCTTCTCCGGACACTGGCTCCGAACCCTCGGAGTCAGCACCGTGTGAGTTCGGCCGAGGAGGCTCCCTCCCGCCGTACTCCGCGGACTCTCTTCTCTCCGGACAAACCTCGCCTTTAAGTGAGGCTCTGGACTTAATGCGATCCCTTGTCATTACAGAGGAGCAACGTTCGAACTACGCCTAGCTCGGACTAGGGGCTGAGGGCAGGGAATATTACGCCCCACCCGCCGCCAACTTCATAGTCACTGTCGAGGACTTAACCGACATGCTCGATTACGGCTCCGAAGACATCGACGGTATGGACGACGATGCCGGAGATGAGCAGGCCCAAAACCCGTCGTTTACCGGACGCTGGACGGCCACCTCTTTGTATGGCGTGTACATGGTGGATACACCCAAAGAGAATAGCAGCGATGATAAGGAAGATTCAGTCGAAGATAAACCTCCTGAGATACAGCCAAAGCGTCGACGTCAGCGACACCGCTCTAAATCACGCCATGGAAAAGACAGCAATACCGGCACAGGAGAAAACAACACTCCGGGTGATGCCGAAGACAGAGAAGACCCGGTCGAACCAACTTCCGAATAGGAGGATCGAGAAGATGGGCAAGTTAGCCCTGATGAACAGGCCATACATGAAGACTCGGAGGACAATAATTATCTCCCACTCTCCGAGGATGAGGTGAGCCTCGGCGACGAAGACTTCATCGTACCTGAGGAACCTCTCGAGCAGGAGTGCCTTAAGCGCCGGCTAATTGCCACTGCAAGGAGTTTGAAAAAGAAGCAGCATCAGCTTCAAGCTGATCAGGATCTGCTCAATGGCAGGTGGACTAATGTCCTGGCAGCCGAGGAATACGGCCTCGAGCGCCCAACCAAAAGTTACCCGAAGCGCAAATTGTTACCTCAATTCGATGACGAGGCGCGGGAGCCCATACCATCAGCGTGTAATGCGGTTGACCGACCACCACGTGGCCGGGACAAAGCGGCAACCCAAGCCGAACACCAGCCCATACTACCCCACCGTAAAGGCAGGGACATAATAGCTCGGGGTTATACATATGACCTGCGGCAAGACCTGGACAATAGAGTGTTGGGGAACGTTGCAGAAAATTAAAATTTTTCCTACGGTTTCACCAAGATCCATCTATGAGTTCATCTAAGCAACGAGTCAAGGGAAGAGTTTGCATCTACATACCACTTGTAGATCGAGTGCGGAAGCGTTCAAGGGGATGGTGATGATGGAGTAGTACTCGTCGTGATTCGGATCACCGATGACCAAGTGCTGAACGGACAGCACCTCCGCGTTCAACACACGTACGGGACGGACGACGTCTCCTCCGTCTTGATCCAGCAAGGAGGAAGGAGAGGTTGAGGAAGGCAGCTCCAATGGCAGCACGACGGCGTGGTGTAGTTGGTGCAGCAGTACTCCGACAGGGCTTCGCCAAGCACTACGGAGGAGGAGAGGTGTTGGGGAGGGGAGGGGCTGCGCCTTGAGTTGTCCCTTAGCAGCCCTCCCCTCACCCCTCTATATATAAGAGGAGAGGGGCAAGGGGGCCGGCCCTCTAGGGGAAACCCTAGAGGGGGGCGGCGGCCAAAGGGTGGGGGGCTTGCCCCCAAGCAAGGGGGTGCGCCCCCTTTAGGGTCCCCCCCCCAACCCTAGGCGCATGGGCCCAAAGGGGGGGGGGGGCGCCAAGCCCACTAGGGGCTGGCTGCTATCCCTACGCAGCTCAAGTGGCCCCCCGGGAGGGGTGGTCCCTCCCGGTGGACCCCCGGAACCTCTCCGGTGGTCCCGGTACAAAACCGGTATGACCCCGAAACTTTCCGGTGTCTGTTTAACAACTTCCCATATATAAAACTTTACCTCCGGACCATTCCGGAACTCCTCGTGACGTCCGGGATCTCATCCGGGACTTCGAACAACTTTTGGTAATCACATACTTGTCTTCCTGATAACCCTAGCGTCACCGAACCTTAAGTGTGTAGACCCTACGGGTTCGGGAGACATGCAGACATGACCGAGACTCTCCGGTCAATAACCAACAGCGGGATCTGGATACCCATGTTGGCTCCCACATGCTCCTCGATGATGTCATCAGATGAACCACGATGTCGAGGATTCGATCAAACCCCGTATACAATTCCCTTTGTCAATCGGTACGTTACATGCCCGAGACTCGATCGTCGGTATCCCAATACCTCGTTCAGTCTCGTTACCGGCAAGTCACTTTACTCGTACCGTAATGCATGATCCCGTGACCAAACACTTGGTCACCTTGAGCTCATTATGATGATGCATTACCGAGTGGGCCCAGAGATACCTCTCCGTCATACGGAGTGACAAATCCCAGTCTCGATCCGTGTCAACCCAACAGACACTTTCGGAGATACCTGTAATGCACCTTTATAGTCACCCAGTTACGTTGTGACGTTTGGTACACCCAAAGCACTCCTACGGTATCCGGGAGTTACACGATCTCATGGTCTAAGGAAGAGATACTTGACATTGGAAAAGCTCTAGCAAACGAACTAACCGACCTTTGTGCTATGCTTAAGATTGGGTCTTGTCCATCACATCATTCTCCTAATGATGTGATCCCGTTATCAACGACATCCAATGTCCATAGCCAGGAAACCATGACTATCTGTTGATCACAACGAGCTAGTCAACTAGAGGCTCACTAGGGACATATTGTGGTCTATGTATTCACACGTGTATTACGATTTCCGGATAGTACAGTTATAGCATGAATAAAAGACTATTATCATGAACAAAGAAATATAATAATAACACTTTTATTATTGCCTCTAGGGCATATTTCCAACAGTCTCCCACTTGCACTAGAGTCAATAATCTAGTTACATTGTGATGAATCGAACACCCATAGAGTTCTGGTGTTGATCATGTTTCGCTCGCGAGAGAGGTTTAGTCAACGGATCTGCGACATTCAGATCCATATGTACTTTGCAAATTTCTATGTCTCCATCTTGAACATTTTCACGGATGGAGTTGAAACGACGCTTGATGTGCCTGGTCTTCTTGTGAAATCTGGGCTCCTTCGCAAGGGCAATAGCTCCAGTATTGTCACAGAAAAGTTTGACCGGCCCCGACGCATTGGGTATGACTCCTAGATCGGTGATGAACTCCTTCACCCAAATAGCTTCATGCGCTGCCTCCGAGGCTGCCATGTACTCCGCTTCACATGTAGATCCCGCCACGACGCTCTGCTTGCAGCTGCACCAGCTTACTGCTCCACCATTCAACATATACACGTATCCGGTTTGTGACTTAGAGTCATCCAGATCTGTGTCGAAGCTAGCATCGACGTAACCCTTTACGACGAGCTCTTCGTCACCTCCATAAACGAGAAACATGTCCTTCGTCCTTTTCAGGTACTTTAGGATATTCTTGACCGCTGTCCAGTGTTCCTTGCCGGGATTACTTTGGTATCTTCCTACCAAACTTACGGCAAGGTTTATATCAGGTCTGGTACACAACATGGCATACATAATAGATCCTATGGCTGAAGCATAGGGGATGACACTCATCTCTTCTTTATCTTTTGCCGTGATCGGGCATTGAGACGAGCTCAATCTCACACCTTGCAATACAGGCAAGAACCCCTTCTTAGACTGATCCATTTTGAACTTCTTCAAAATCTTATCAAGGTATGTGCTTTGTGAAAGACCTATGAGGCGTCTCGATCTATTTCTATAGATCTTGATGCCTAATATATAAGCAGCTTCTCCAAGGTCCTTCATTGAAAAACACTTATTCAAGTAGGCCTTAATGCTGTCCAAGAATTCTATATCATTTCCCATCAGGAGTATGTCATCTACATATAATATGAGAAATGCTACAGAGCTCCCACTCACTTTCTTGTAAACGCATGCTTCTCCATAAGTCTGCATAAACCCAAACGCTTTGATCATCTCATCAAAGCGAATATTCCAACTCCGAGATGCTTGCACCAGCCCATAAATGGATCGCTGGAGCTTGCATACTTTGTTAGCGTTCTTAGGATCAACAAAACCTTCCGGTTGTATCATATACAACTCTTCCTTAAGATGCCCGTTAAGGAATGCCGTTTTGACGTCCATCTGCCATATCTCATAATCATAGTATGCAGCAATTGCTAACATGATTCAGACGGACTTAAGCTTCGCTACGGGAGAGAAAGTCTCATCATAGTCAATCCCTTGAACTTGCCGATAACCCTTAGCGACAAGTCGAGCTTTATAGATGGTGACATTACCATCCGCGTCCGTCTTCTTCTTAAAGATCCATTTGTTTTCTATCGCTCGCCGATCATCGGGCAAGTTAGTCAAAGTCCATACTTTGTTTTCATACATGGATTCTATCTCGGATTTCATGGCTTCTAGCCATTTGTTGGAATCTAGGCCCGCCATCGCTTCTTCATAGTTCGAAGGTTCACCGTTGTCTAACAACATGATTTCCAGGACAGGGTTGCCGTACCACTCTGGTGCGGAACGTGTCCTTGTGGACCTACGAAGTTCAGTAGCAACTTGATCCGAAGTACCTTGATCATCATCATTATTTTCCTCTTCAGTTGGTGTAGGCATCACATGAACATCTTCCTGAGCTGCACTACTGTCCCGCTCAAGAGGTAGTACTTCATCGAGTTCTACTTTCCTCCCACTTACTTCTTTCGAGAGAAACTCTTTTTTCAGAAAGGATCCGTTCTTAGCGACAAAGATCTTGCCCTCGGATCTTAAGTAGAAGGTATACCCAATGGTTTCCTTAGGGTATCCTATGAAGACGCATTTTTCCGACTTGGGTTCGAGCTTCTCAGGTTGAAGTTTCTTGACATAAGCATCGCATCCCCAAACTTTCAGAAACGACAGCTTAGGTTTCTTCCCAAACCATAATTCATATGGTGTCGTCTCAACGGATTTAGACGGTGCCCTATTTAAAGTGAATGTAGCTGTCTCTAGAGCGTATCCCCAAAATGATAGCGGTAAATCGGTAAGAGACATCATAGACCGCACCATATCCAATAGAGTGCGATTACGACGTTCGGACACACCGTTACGCTGAGGTGTTCCAGGCGGCGTGAGTTGTGAAACGATTCCACATTTCCTTAAGTGTGTACCAAATTCGTGACTTAAGTATTCTCCTCCATGATCTGATCGTAGGAATTTTATCTTTCGGTCACGTTGATTCTCTACCTCATTCTGAAATTCCTTGAACTTTTCAAAGGTCTCAGACTTGTGTTTCATCAAGTAGACATACCCATATCTACTCAAGTCATCTGTGAGAGTGAGAACATAATGATATCCTCCGCGAGCCTCAACACTCATTGGACCGCACACATCGGTATGTATGATTTCCAACAAGTTGGTTGCTCGCTCCATTGTTCCGGAGAACGGAGTCTTGGTCATCTTGCCCATGAGGCATGGTTCGCATGTGTCAAACGTTTCATAATCGAGAGACTCCAAAAGTTCATCAGCATGGAGTTTCTTCATGCGCTTGACACCAATGTGACCAAGGCGGCAGTGCCACAAGTATGTGGGACTATCGTTATCAACTTTACATCTTTTGGTATTCACGCTATGAATATGTGTAACACTACGTTCGAGATTCATTAAGAATAAACCATTGACCATCGGAGCATGACCATAAAACATATCTCTCATATAAATCGAACAACCATTATTCTCAGACTTAAATGAGTAGCCATCTCGTATTAAACGAGATCCAGATACAATGTTCATGCTCAAACTTGGCACTAAATAACAATTATTAAGGTTCAAAACTAATCCCGTGGGTAAATGTAGAGGTAGCGTGCCGACGGCGATCACATCGACTCTGGAACCATTCCCGATGCGCATCGTCACCTCGTCCTTCGCCAGTCTCCGCTTATTCCGCCGCTCCTGCTGTGAGTTACAAATATGAGCAACGACACCGGTATCAAATACCCAGGAGTTACTACGAGTACTGGTAAGGTACACATCAATTACATGTATATCAAATATACCTTTAGTGTTGCTGGCCTTCTTATCCGCTAAGTATTTGGGGTAGTTCCGCTTCCAGTGACCCTTCCCCTTGCAATAAAAGTACTCAGTCTCAGGCTTGGGTCCATTCTTTGACTTCTTCCCGGCAACTGGCTTACCGGGCGCGGCAACCTCTTTGCCGTCCTTCTTGAAGTTCTTCTTACCCTTGCCCTTCTTGAACTTAGTGGTCTAATTGACCATCAACACTTGATGTTCTTTCTTGATTTCAACCTCTGCTGACTTCAGCATAGAAAATACTTCAGGAATGGTCTTTACCATCCCATGCATATTGTAGTTCATCACAAAGCTCTTGTAGCTTGGTGGGAGAGACTGAAGGATTCTGTCAATGACTGCCTCATCAGGGAGGTTAATATTCAGCTGGGTCATACGGTTGTGCAACCCAGACATCTTGAGTATGTGCTCACTGACAGAACTATTTTCCTCTATCTTACAACTATAGAACTTGTCGGAGATGTCATATCTCTCGACCCGGGCGTGAGCTTGGAAAACTAGTTTCAGCTCCTCGAACATCTCATATGCTTCGTGATGCTCAAAACGCTTTTGGAGCCCCGGTTCTAAGCTGTAAAGCATGCCGCACTGAACGAGGGAGTAATCATCAGCACGAGACTGCCAAGCATTCATAATGTCTTGGTTCTCTGGGACGGGAGCGTCACCTAGCGGTCCTTCTAGGACATATTGTTTCCTGGCAGCTATGAGGATGATCCTCAGGTTCCGGACCCAGTCCGTATAGTTGCTGCCATCATCTTTCAGCTTGGTTTTCTCTAGGAACGCGTTGAAGTTCATGTTGACATGAGCGTTGGCCATTTGATCTACAAGACATATTTGCAAAGGCTTTAAACTAAGTTCATGATAATTAAGTTCTAATCAAATTATGAACTCCCACTCAGAATAGACATCCCTCTAGTCATCTAAGTGTTACACGATCTGAGTCGACTAGCCCGTGTCCGATCATCACGTGAGATGGACTAGTCATCATCGGTGAACATTCTCATGTTGATCGTATCTTCCATACGACTCGTGTTCGACCTTTCGGTCTCCGTGTTCCGAGGCCATGTCTGTACATGCTAGGCTCGTCAAGTTAACCCTAAGTGTTTTGCTGTGTAAAACTGTCTTACACCCGTTGTATGTGAACGTAAGAATCCATCACACCCGATCATCACGTGGTGCTTAGAAGCGACGAACTTTAGCAACGGTGCACAGTTAGGGGAGAACACTTCTTGAAATTGTTGTAAGGGATCATCTTATTTACTACCGTCGTCCTAAGTAAACAAGATGCATAAAACATAATAAACATCACATGCAATTATATAAAGTAGTGACATGATATGGCCAATATCATATAGCTCCTTTGATCTTCATCTTCGGGGCTCCATGATCATCTTGTCACCGGCATGACACCATGATCTCCATCATCATGATCTCCATCATCGTGTCTTCATGAAGTTGTCACGCCAACGACTACTTCTACTTCTATGACTAACACGTTTAGCAATAAAGTAAAGTAAGTTACATGGCGTTCTTCAATGACACGCAGGTCATACAAAATAAAGACAACTCCTATGGCTCCTGCCGGTTGTCATACTCATCGACATGCAAGTCGTGAATCCTATTACAAAGAACATGATCTCATACATCACAATTCATCATTCATCACAACTTCTGGCCATATCACATCACATGATCAATCACTGCAAAAACAAGTTAGACGTCCTCTAATTGTTGTTGCATCTTTTACGTGGCTGCAATTGGATTCTAGCAAGAACATTTTCTTACCTACGAATAACCACAACGTGATCTTGTCAACTTGTATTTACCCTTCATAAGGACCCTTTTCATCGAATCCGCTCCAACTAAAGTGGGAGAGACAGACACCCGCCAGCCACCTTATGCAACTAGTGCATGTCAGTCGGTGGAACCGGTCTCACGTAAGCGTACGTGTAAGGTTGCTCCGGGCCGCTTCATCCCACAATACCGCTGAAGCAAGATAAGACTAGTAGCAGCAAGCAAGTTGAAAAGATCCACGCCCACAACAAAATTGTGTTCTACTCATGCAAAGAGAACTACGCATAGACCTAGCTCATGATGCCACTGTTGGGGAACGTTGCAGAAAATTAAATTTTTTCCTACGGTTTCACCAAGCTCCATCTATGAGTTCATCTAAGCAACGAGTCAAGGGAAGAGTTTGCATCTACATACCACTTGTAGATCGAGTGCGGAAGCGTTCAAGGGGATGGTGATGATGGAGTTGTACTCGTCGTGATTCGGATCACCGATGACCAAGTGCTGAACGGACAACACCTCCGCGTTCAACACACGTACGGGACGGACGACGTCTCCTCCGTCTTGATCCAGCAAGGAGGAAGGAGAGGTTGAGGAAGGCAGCTCCAACGGCAGCACGACGGCGTGGTGTAGTTGGTGCAGCAGTACTCCGACAAGACTTTGCCAAGCACGTACGGAGGAGGAGAGGTGTTGGGGAGGGGAGGGGCTGCGCCTTGAGTTGTCCCTTAGCAGCCCTCCCCTCACCCCTCTATATATAAGAGGAGAGGGGCAAGGGGGCCGGCCCTCTAGGGGAAACCCTAGAGGGGGGCGGCGGCCAAAGGGTGGGGGGCTTGCCCCCCAAGCAAGGGGGTGTGCCCCCTTTAGGGTCCCCCCCCCAACCCTAGGCGCATGGGCCCAAAGGGGGGGGGGGCGCCAAGCCCACTAGGGGCTGGCTGCTATCCCTACGCAGCCCAAGTGGCCCCCCGGGAGGGGTGGTCCCTCCCGGTGGACCCCCGGAACCTCTCCGGTGGTCCCGGTACAAAACCGGTATGACCCCGAAACTTTCCGGTGTCTGTTTAACAACTTCCCATATATAAAACTTTACCTCCGGACCATTCCGGAACTCCTCGTGACGTCCGGGATCTCATCCGGGACTTCGAACAACTTTTGGTAATCACATACTTGTCTTCCTGATAACCCTAGCGTCACCGAACCTTAAGTGTGTAGACCCTACGGGTTCGGGAGACATGCAGACATGACCGAGACTCTCCGGTCAATAACCAACAGCGGGATCTGGATACCCATGTTGGCTCCCACATGCTCCTCGATGATGTCATCAGATGAACCACGATGTCGAGGATTCGATCAAACCCCGTATACAATTCCCTTTGTCAATCGGTACGTTACATGCCCGAGACTCGATCGTCGGTATCCCAATACCTCGTTCAGTCTCGTTACCGGCAAGTCACTTTACTCGTACCGTAATGCATGATCCCGTGACCAAACACTTGGTCACCTTGAGCTCATTATGATGATGCATTACCGAGTGGGCCCAGAGATACCTCTCCGTCATACGGAGTGACAAATCCCAGTCTCGATCCGTGTCAACCCAACAGACACTTTCGGAGATACCTGTAATGCACCTTTATAGTCACCCAGTTACGTTGTGACGTTTGGTACACCCAAAGCACTCCTACGGTATCCGGGAGTTACACGATCTCATGGTCTAAGGAAGAGATACTTGACATTGGAAAAGCTCTAGCAAACGAACTAACCGACCTTTGTGCTATGCTTAAGATTGGGTCTTGTCCATCACATCATTCTCCTAATGATGTGATCCCGTTATCAACGACATCCAATGTCCATAGCCAGGAAACCATGACTATCTGTTGATCACAACGAGCTAGTCAACTAGAGGCTCACTAGGGACATATTGTGGTCTATGTATTCACACGTGTATTACGATTTCCGGATAATACAGTTATAGCATGAATAAAAGACTATTATCATGAACAAAGAAATATAATAATAACACTTTTATTATTGCCTCTAGGGCATATTTCCAACATAGAGCAGGTTAGACCAGATCGATCTATAGATCGCGGGGGCGTGCCCCGACGGGCGATGACGGCCATCTAGCCAGACGTGACAAACATAACCACGCTCGGGCCAAAATCCGCAGACGATCTCCATCCGAGCTACGTCACGACTTGACCCGATATAGAGGCGCTGCACACCCCCTTTGCTTCACTGATAAAGTAATGGAACACGAATTCCCAGAAGGGTTCAAACCCGTGAACATCGAATCATACGATGGGACAACAGACCCCGCGGTATGGATCGAGGACTTTCTTCTCCATATTCATATGGCCCGCGGTGATGATCTTCATGCCATCAAATACCTCCCGCTAAAACTCAAGGGACCAGCTCAGCACTAGCTAAACAGCCTTCCAGAAAACTCCATTGGCAGCTGGGAAGATTTGGAAGACGCCTTCCGCGATAACTTCCAAGGTACATATGTCCGGCCACTAGACGTCGATGACCTAAGTCACATCATCCAGCAGCCCGGAGAGTCAGCCAGGAAGCTTTGGACTAGATTCTTAATTAAAAAGAACCAAATTGTCGATTGTCCAGACGCCGAAGCCCTCGCGGCCTTCAAACATAGCATCCGGGATGAGTGGCTCGCTCGCCACCTCGGTCAAGAAAAACCAAAATCCATGGCAGCCCTTACCACTCTGATGACCCACTTTTGCGCGGGAGAAGACAGCTGGCTCGCTCATAGAAGCAACAACACTAGTGATCCGAGCACTTCCGGAGTTCGAGACGGCAACGGCAAGCCATGACGCAACAAACATAAGCGTCAGAATAATAATGAAGGAATGCAAGAAACGGTGGTCAACGCCGGATTCAGCGGCTCCAAACCCGTTCAACGGAAAAAGGCATTCAAAGCAAATAGAGACGGACCATCCAATTTAGACAAGATACTAGATCGGCCCTGCCAGATTCATGGCACCCCCGATAAACTAGCTACTCACACCAACAAAAGCTGTTGGGTCTTCAAACAAGCCGGCAAGCTTAATGCCGAACACAAGGGGAAGGGGCTGCCCATTGACAGCGATGATGAAGAGACTTGCTAGCCGAACACGGGGGGTCAGAAGCAATTTCTCGCCGAAGTGAAAACTGTAAACATGGTATACGTGATGCACACCCCTACAGGGGAGTGTCGGTGTCAAAACCGGCGGATCTCGGGTAGGGGGTACCGAACTGTGCGTCTAAGGTTGATGGTAACAGGAGACAGGGGACACAATGTTTACCCAGGTTCAGGCTCTCTCTATGGAGGTAATACCCTACTTCCTGCTTAATTGATCTTGATGAATATGAGTATTACAAGATTTGATCTACCTCGAGATCGTAATGCCTAAAACCCTAAAAGTCTAGCCTGTATGACTATGATTCTGCCTCGTCTCTACGGACTAAGCCCTCCGGTTTATATAGACACCAGAGGGGACTAGGGTTATACAATGTCGGTTACAGAGAAACGAATCTTCATATCTGGGCGCCCAGCTTGCCTTCCTCGCCAAGGAGAGTCCCATCCGGACACGGGAGAGAGTCTTCGGTCTTGTATCTTCACAACCCATTAGTCCGGCCCATGTACCATAGTCCGGACGCCCAAGGACCCCTTAATCTAGGACTCCCTTAGTAGCCCCTGAACCAGGCTTTAATGAAGAGGTGTCCGGCGCGCAGATTGTCTTCAGCATTGGAAGGCGGGTTCCTTCTCCGAATACTCCAACACAGTCTTCGAACACAACGAACGTGTCCGGCTCTGCAAAACAAGTACCACACACGACCGCAGAGAGTATAATATTTCACGAGTCCAATCCGCTGACAACTTTTTGTAGCGTGATATCACGTCCCTGCCCGGTTATTATTTCGAACCGTTTTTTGGCCTGCCACTTCACATTTCAAGATGCGGTTTCTATTGGCACGTCTTGTCACAGCAGAGATCGTGTCCCCTTATTACGGGATTCTCATCAATACAGGCGTGGGTAATCGAACCGTGTTGTCTGCACAGCCCTTGGGAATATGCGAGTTTTAAGGCGAGTGGGGAGGCGCTTGATATTCACGGCCTTTATAAGGAGATAAATATTCCTTTCTTTCACCCATGCCTTCTCTCTCTTTCTGCCCTCCCATTCTCGAGCTCCAGCACCCAAGTCCTCGTCTTTTCCGCCTCAAGAAAGCACTCGATCATGTCCGGATTTGGAGCGCAAGGCAAGTGGATGGCCTCCTCCGTCAAGGAGAAGGACATCACCAAGCTTCGGGAGGCCGGGTATCTGGCCAAGGAAATTGCCCACCGGCTTCCGGCCAAGGGGCAGATCGTCCCCACCATGGAGCCCAATGAGAGGGTGGTGTTCATCCCCCACTTTGTCCGGGGGTTAGGGTTTCCTCTCCACCCTTTCGTCCGCGGACTCATGTTCTACTATGGGCTAGATTTCCATGATTTGGCCCCAAATTCTTTCCTCAACATTTAGGCATTTATTGTCGTGTGCGAGGCCTTCCTTCGCATTCCACCCCACTTCGGACTATGGCTCAAGATCTTTAACATGAAGCCAAAGGTGGTGGATGGCCAACACGCAGGGTGCGGAGGTGCCATGGTGAGCAAGATGCCCAATGTCACATGGCCCAAGGGTACCGTTGTGGAGACCGTCAAAGGGTGGCAGCAACTGTGGTTCTATGTCACAGAGCCCCGCGACGCCACCTGGGCTGCGGCTCCCGAATTCAAGTCCGGAGCCCCAATGCGGCTCACCTCCTGGCTAGAGAAGGGCCTGAATTGGTCTTCGTCGGACGAGCTGACAGCGCTGCAAACGCGCATCCAGAGCATGGTGGACAAGAAATCAAGCTCGTTAATGTGATCCAGGTGATGCTAGTTCGCCGGATCCTTCCATGCCAGAGCCGGACTTGCCATTTATGGGAGTTCAATCCGGTCGAGCACCAGACCTTGCAACGGTTCTTCGGAACTATGCACAAAGACATCTGGAAGGTGCTCTTCAAGGGAACGAGATGCGGTCGGAGACGACCAAGGACCGTGGGCATGACCTGGCCCATCCCGCCAGTGCGGTAAGTCTTTCGTGTTTCAAGGTGTATCCTTTACTTGCTTCTTCAGGGAAGATACCTAAACCTCACTATTTATTTTTCCAGGGCTGGACAAAGAAGGCGGAGCGGATTCGGTGTCCGGCTCCGCTACCTGAGGAACCAGCCATCCCGCTTCTGACGAAGATGCTGGTCCCAGCGCCATACCAGGCGCCGGAGAAGAAGGCCAAGGGGGCCAGAAGTGGCCTCCGCCGCAAGGGCGCTTCAGACATGACGTCCGAAGACACCGAGACTCATTCCTCCGCCGCCGAAGACGATGAGGAGGAGGAGGAAGAAAGAAACTCCCCCTGAGGGGGGAAGGAAGAAGAGGGCGGCCTCCACAAATCTTGAGGCAGAGGCGTCCAAGAAAGGGAAACTCTCCCGCACGGATAACTCCGCGTGGGACATCGATAGTAGCCCAAAGCCGTGCCCCCGAGATAAGCCCCAGGCCGAATCGTGAGTACTCAAAGACCCTGCCACATTCATGTATTTAGCCTCTTCGGTTCATAGTTTTAACGTGTTGAATCATGCACTTGCAGTCCGGCCCGTTCCGACCTTGAGCGATCCAAATCTTCGGGGAATTCGCTGGACCCGAAGGTGATGGACAGCGGGTCCCTTCCGGCGGCCTCCTCTCCCAGGGCCATGGATGACACCGAGGTGTTATCCCGAAGGATCCCAGGCCAGGGGGAGACGCAGGAGGCCGCCAGGGCAGCGCCAGAGGGTGAAGGCTCGGCCGCCGAACACATGGGGAGCAAATCCCCATGGAGACTGGCGATGGGGGCCATATTCAGTTTGGCCCCCAGCCGAATATGGTCTCGGAGACCAATGCGGCTCCGGAACCCGGCAAGCAGCCTCCTTCAAAAGAAGGAGGTGTGCCTATCCCGCCGGTGACCTGTTCAAAAAGAAAAACCGGACAGAGGATCAAGTAATTTTCGCAGGAAACTAACTAAATATGTCTTATGTGAATAAGCAGGTGTCGTTGCTGGCCGCAACCTCTCATGTTGCTGAGGTCTCCGGACTAAAGCAGAGTCTAGAGCGGGCCGAGGAAGAGCTCGGTCGTGTAAAAAAGCAGTTGGAGGACAAGCAAGGTATGTGATGGCCTTGTGTATATCCGGAAAAGGATGAATGACTTGTACTGACCATAGTGCCATGATATTTGTAGGAGCGGCTACTGAGGTGGGAACCCTCAAGAAAGCGCTGGCTGAGGCAAAAAAGAAAGCGGCAAAGGAGCAAGCCGCCCATGAAAAACACGAGGCCAGGGTTTGTGAGGTCCAGCAGGAGCTCCAGGACTCCATCAAGAAATGCGAGTCTTTGGAGCGCGACATTGCGGATCAAGAGACCGAGCTCGCCAAGGCTCGCCAGAGCGCACAAGAGGCCCGGGTTGAAGCCCAGGGCACCCTCAAGGAAATCCAGGAGGCCAAGAAAATCGCGGCGGGTAAGGCTTTTATTATGCAAAGCAAGTATGTGAAGAAGAGGTATCTCTTACTAACATTTGGAGTTCTCCGGCGGTGTTTGCGGATCTACCGCGCAGTGTTTCTGATGCTGCGGAGTTCTTCCGAGCCGAAGAGGGGAGCTCAACAGAGAAGCTGTTCTGGTCGCAATACCTTGCGCCAGAACATCCGGTGCCCTTTAGCGATCAGCTAAAACAGCTGGTCGAACTGCATAGGGTGGCCGAACTGGCCATGAAGGACTTAATAATCCGGTTGTGGCCTGCCGAAGCCATACCCAGCAGCTACTTCGGTCTCGTGAAGCGGTTGGTCAATGCCTTCCCCCGGCTTGACGCCATCAAGTGGTCGGTCTGTATCAAAGGTGCGCGGATAGCCTTCGCCCGTGTCAAGGTGTAGTGGGCGAAGATGAATGCCGTCAAGCTCGCGACTGAGGGACCGCCCGAGGGCAAGGAGCACTGTATGCCCGAGCAATATTTTAGCGATGTCCTGGAGGGATCCCGCATTGTAGCGGAGCAATGTGCGAAAGATGTAATCTTTGAATGAATACATTCATGTTATCTCGCCCTGTATTATGAAACAAAGTCGATTATGTAAGATAATGCTTGTTAAAATATTACCTCCTGTGTGGCCGTGTTTATAAAATCTAAGAGTTGGCCAGTCGTCCGCTTCGGCCCCCACGTAGGTAGTACGGGGGTGTTTGGGATGGAATCTAAACACTCTTGATCCAATTGTTTGGTCCTTGAAGGAGGTGTTTAGCGCAGCGAACCAGGCAATCAGACTATGTGGCTTTATCACCCTCACTTAGCCATAGGAGTTTGAAAATGAAAATTTAGGCGCAGCCCCAAGTATCGGAACTAGGGTGCTCTAAACACCTGACCGGGTAAGAACCGATTCATTGCATAATGCGGAAAAAATTGCTAAAGATTTGAAACCTCTGAAGAGTTTTCGACTTTCTCTACTGAGGTGCTCATCCGGATAAACCAGGACACAATCGTAGTAGTTCTCCCTTTACTACCCTAGTCGATATAGCGGAACGTAAGGCAGTGAGCACAGGAGCCGGGCAACCCAACTATTGACCAAAGACATGATTCAGAGCCAATGCATATAATGCTAAATTCGGGGTGCCGAACTATACTGTAAAGAGTGTTCGGACTTTGTTGCCGTATTATGGGGCACAATGAAGCCCCTGGCGGATTAAGGCGTACCAAAGTGCACGGTTGCGATTTGATATGATTATAAAAAAAGAGGTAGCAATCTAGTGCCATAGAAGTTGGGCCGCAAACTATTTCCATTAGAGTTTGATTAATACGTCAAAGCGTATTCGTACAAGTAGTGCAATAAGCAACAGGGATATTTAATATGCCACAACCAAGGGAGAGCCGCGGGATGATACGCCCATTTTGCATCATGCTTTTATATCGATATTTATTACATTATGGGTTGTTACTTCACATTATCTCACAATACTTATGGCTATTCTCTCTTATTTTACAAGGTTTACATAAGGAGGGAGAATGCTGTCAGCTGGAATTTTGGGCTGGAAAAGGAGCAAATATTAGAGACCTATTCTGCACAACTCCAAAGTCCTGAAACTCCACGGAATGTCTTACAATAAATAATAAAAAATCCTCGCCAAAGATGAAGGCCAGGGGGCCCACTCCCTGTCCACGAGGGTGGGCCCCCCCTAGGGTGCGCCCCCTACCTCGTGGGCCCCCTGCTGGCTCTCCGATGACCATCTTCTGCTATATGAAGCCTTTCGTCGAGAAAAAAAATAAGAAGCAACCTTTCAGGACGAAACTCCGTCGCCACGAGGCGGAACCTTGGCGGAACCAATCTAGGGCTCCGGCAGAGCTGTTCGGCTGGGGATACTTCCCTCCGGGAGGGGGAAATCATCGCCATCGTCATCACCAACGCTCCTCTCATCGGGAGAGGGCAATCTCCATCAACATCTTCACCAGCACCATCTCATCTCAAAACCCTAGTTCATCTCTTGTATCCAATTCTTGTCTCCAAGTCCGGGATTGGTGCTAGTAGGTTGCTAGTAGTGTTGATTACTCCTTATAGTTGATGCTAGTTGGTTTATTTGGTGGAAGATCATATGTTCAGATCCTTTATGCATATTATTACCCCTCTGATTATGAACATGAATATGCTTTGTGAGTAGTTACGTTTGTTCCTGAGGACAAGGGAGAAGTCTTGCTATTAGTAGTCATGTGAATTTGGTATTCGTTCGATATTTTGATGAGATGTATGTTGTCTAGCCTCTAGTGGTGTTATGTGAACATCGACTACATAACACTTCACCATTATTTGGGCCTAGAGGAAGGCATTGGGAAGTAATAAGTAGATGCTGGGTTGCTAGAGTGACAGAAGCTTAAACCCTAGTTTATGCGTTGCTTCGTAAGGGGCTGATTTGGATCCACTTGTTTCATGCTATGGTTAGGTTAACCTTAATACTTCTGTTGTAGTTGCGGATGCTTGCAATAGAGGTTAATCATAAGTGGGATGCTTGTTCAAGTAAGAACAGCACCCAAGCACCGGTCCACCCACATATCAAATTATCAAAGTACCGAACGCGAATCATATGAACGTGATGAAAACTAGCTTGACGATATTCCCATGTGTCCTCGGGAGCGCTTTTCCTTATATAAGAGTTTGTCCAGGCTTGTCCTTTGCTACAAAAAGGATTGGGCCACCTTGCTGCACTTTATTTACTTTTGTCACTTGTTGCTCGTTACAATTTATCTTATCACAAAACTATCTGTTACCACTTATTTCAGTACTTACAGAGAATACCTTGCTGAAAACCGCTTGTCATTTCCTTCTGCTCCTCTTTGGGTTCGACACTCTTACTTATCGAAAGGACTATGATAGATCCCCTATACTTGTGGGTCATCAAGACTTTTTTCTGGCGCCGTTGCCGGAGAGTGAAGCGCCGTTGGTAGGTGGAATTTGGTAAGGAAAAATTTATATACTATGCTGAAATTTACTGTCACTTGTTACTATGGAAAGTAATCCTCTGAGGGGCTTGTTCGGGGTATCTTCACCCCGTCCGGTTGAGCAAAGAATTGCTCCTCAACCTACTGAACCTATTGAAAATGAAACTCCTTTTGAATTTCCTTCGGGTATGATAGAAAAACTGCTAGCTAATCCTTTTACAGGAGATGGAACAAAGCATCCTGATGAGCATTTAATATATGTGGATGAAGTTTGTGGATTATTTAAGCTTGCAGGTATACCCCATGATGTGGCTAAGAGGAAGGTCTTCCCTTTATATTTGAAGGGAGACGCATTGACATGGTATAGGCTATGTGATGATACGAGATCATGGAACTATAGAAGATTGAAATTGGAATTTCATCAAAAGTATTATCCTATGCATCTTGTTCATCGTGATCGCAATTATATATATAGTTTTTGACCTCGCGAAGGAGAAAGCATCGCTCAAGCTTGGGGGAGGCTTAAATCAGTGTTATATTCATGCCCCAATCATGACCTCCCAAGAGAAATGTCAGGACCCCGACTCGATGTCACATCGATCTAGCTGGTAACACCTCATATCACTTTGCGGCCTCACGCACGGTATTCCCACGGGTGTCGTCTTACCCTTTTCCCGGGACCGTTTGCGCCTTTTGGCTCACGTATATGATAGTGTCGCTAGCATCCATATGATAAAGAGCCCGGGCTGACATGACTAGTCGTAAACCCAAAGTGGCACAGACTTACAGGGACAGGCATCCATGACCCAGCTTCGAACGTGTCGGTCATCAGCAAGTGGGTCCGGGCTGTAGCACTGGGCTAGTAGGACTCCGGTAAACCGGGCTGTAGCGGGCTAACAGGACTCCGGTACTCAAAGCGTGACATTTCCCCGAAGGGACAGACACAGGAACGAAGAAGGACACATGCCGGCCAGCCTAAGTGTTCCAGAGCAGTAGCAAGCTACCATGGCTCAGCGGTAACACTAGGAGACATTTCCCGGTAAGAGAGGCTACTAAAGATAAACAACTAGATAGTCAGATCCCACACATACCAAGCATTTCAATCATACACACAATATGCTCGATATGTGTAAATACAACGAAGCATCACAACATGACTCTATGACACAAGTACTTTATTTAAGGCTCAGGGAGCCATACATAATATACACACAAAGTTACGGGTCTCACGACCCAACATACAAGTTATACAATCATACAAGCCAACAGCGGAAGTAACTTGTCTGAGTACAGACAACTAGTAAAATAAAAGAGGCTTGGAAAGCCTGGCTATACTATGTGGTCCTTCACAAGCTCAGGGTCACCACCTGGGTCTTTAGCCTACTCGTTGATGTCAACGTCTACATAGAACCCATCAGAAGGGGTTGCAGCGTCTTCTGTAAAAATGTAGATTATAGCAACATGAGTACAAAGGTACTCAGCAAGACTTACATCAGATCCTACATACATGCATAGTATCAAAAGGGTTGGTGGAGTTATTGCAGCAAGCCAGCTTTGACTCTTGGCTAGACTATCCTACGATACTCCATTTGAAATAGTTTTGCGCACACGAGTCCACTATTCACCACTTCAATACACTACCGAGGATCCACCTCCGTCTTCCTACGGAAGAGCCATCCTCGGCACTCACACTTATCTTGAGGCTTTTAACAGTTTCCATTTACTTGTCTATGAACTGTATAGGCAACCAAGTAGTCCTTTACCGCGGACGCGGCTATTCGAATAGATCATGTTAACCCTGCAGGGGTGTACTTCTTCATACATGTTTCCACCACTTAGCGTCTGCACACGACATGTGCTCGGCAGACTTCAAGCGAAAGCCGACGTGGGTGTAGACCACGACCTACCTAAACACTTAAGCCTCTAGTCCAGGTTTATCGCCTATTCAGGTTCCATCCGCAGGGAGTCCGGCCGAGGTTTCCCATACGGCCCCGAACGATGTGAACAGGGTTCCCGAGATACCTAACGGGTATTCGGTACACCCGGCCACGTACCTACCGCATCACAGCCCACCCCTACGGTCAGCGCTGTCCACGGCCTCCAGTAGGCTACAAACACCAGAAACTACTTGCAACTCCTGGACAGAGAGCTAGGGTGATTAAGAAGTCGAGCGGGGTCATATTTCAGGGCCCAATGCATGGTAGTAGCTGTATCTTAAATCACACATACAGATCTCAGTGCTTAAGGTCGGCTTCAATGAAACAACCCACCATGTACTCCTACATGGCCTCTCATCGATACCTTTACCAAATCGTGTTCACCACACCACTCTTATTACCGACATAATCATTTCACTCTAGCCCATCACCCAGATGAACCAGACCTGACACAACTCTAAGCATAGCAGGCATAGCAAGGTAGGAACAACACATACATATGGCTCAATCAACTCCTACACATGCTAGTGGGTTTCATCTAGTTACTGTGGCAATGACAGGTCATGCAGAGGAAATGGGTTCAACTACCGCAGCACACAGCAGTTTGAATCGCGTTGTCTTAATGCAGTAAAAGAGAGCAGGAGCGAGAACATGGGATTGTATCGATATGATCAAATGGTTGGTTGCTTGCCTGATGGTTCGTTGCACGGATACGATTCTTCGTTAGGGTAATCACGGTACTCCTCGGGGACAGATCCTGTCGCAAAGGATAACGATACACAGGCATCACCAAACAATGTGCAACAATATGATGCATGCATGAAACATGGCAATATGAGTGTGTTGGGCTAATGCAACTAAAGCCAGAAGTGTTTGAGCAAATTTGAATCAAAGATTCAAATTTCAAATTCAAATATGGCCTTTTAAAGTGCCTTTCCTTGTTCTGATTAAAACATCAATTTAACTTGTTTGGTCATGCATGAAAATAGTACAGATGGATAGATTGGATTTTTCTGATCATTTTTCATATATAATTTGTCCAATTTGGAGTTACAGAATAAAAGTTATGAATTTTTGAAGTTTAAATAATATTCTGAATTTCCTGATTTAATTTAAATCCAGAAATATCATTTACTGCGTCAGCCTGACATCACAGTGACATCAGCAGGTCAACAGAGCTGGCTCGGGTCAAACCTGACGTGTGGGGTCCACACGTCAGTGTCACAGGGGCTAATCCCGCGTTGACCCCGGGCTGGTTAGCTTTGACTAAGCCCTGGGCCCACTTGTCAGCGTCTGTAGGTGGTGGTTTAGTGGCTAATTAGCTAGGCCACGTCAGCTCGCCGGAGTTCTGGCCGGCGGCGACCAACAGTGCGGCGGCGATAGTGGTTTTGGTCGTTTCGGCCACCAAATGGACCGCGGAGATCACCGGAGTGAAGCTGAGGACGACCCGCGGCTCTTGGCGGAGTCCGTTGGGGTCGGGGTGGCCGGAGTTGACGGCGGTGAGCTCGGCTGCGGCCGCCGGGGTTCGGTCGTGCACGGGAGTGGTGCTGGAGCTCGAAGTCGAGCAAAGTGAGGCGCTAGGGATGCTCTACTGGGTTCTGTGAACGCGTTGGACTCGCCGGGGTGACCAAATGGTCACCGGAGCTGCGTCGACGGCGAGCTCGGCGACGGCGGAGGTTCGGCCGTGGTGGAGATGAAGCTACGGTGAGGGATCGAGGGGGAGAAGAGGGGGAAACGGTGGCGTAGCTCACCGCGGTTGCAGTGGGCGTCGAAGCGGGCTCGGGGACGCGCTGGAGACGGCGAATTCGTCGGCGACGGTGGTCGGAGCCCGAAGAGGGGAACGGCGACGTGGCGGCGATGCAGGGCTTCCGGGGACTCGTGGAGCGGTGGGGAGGAAGAGGGAGTTGTGGCGGAGCTTCTGAGCTACTCGGGGGAGCGAGGGGTGGCCGGAGACAGTGGCTACGGCGAACGGCGGCGACGGTGTGCTTCGGCCGAGAGCGAGAGAGAGCGAGGGAGAAACGGGGGAGAGTGAGCGAGAGCAGGGGGGATCGGGACGGGCTGCGGGCGTCGTCCACGCGGCCAGGAGGGCGTCGGCAAGCAGGAGGTGGCCGCGCGGCCGCGCGCGCGCGAGCACGCAGCAGCTTCGGGGCGTGGGGAGGAAGACGACGGGGAGCTACAGTGTTGGGCTGGGTCGGCTGCTAGCTGGGCCGGCCAGCTGGCTGGGCCGCACAGGTAAGTCTTTCCCCTTTCTTTTTTGTTTTCTGTTTTATTTAATATATCTGCAACTGTGTTGAATTAATTAAAATACCTAGGCAACTCCAAAATTCACCAAACTACTCCTGGTCCATAGTTGGATTATTTCCAACATGAAACATTTTAGTTTGGAGATATTTGAGCATTTAAATATTTTATATTATTTTAAATGCCCAAATTCAGATATCTATGATTTAATTCAAAGACCCTATGATGGCCTAGAAAAATGTGCACCACTTTTGTCAGAGGTTCTGAACCAAGGCTAAAATGATGGACATTTTAGAAGGGCATTTCAGGTTCATTGAAAAATTATTTTAGTAACCCTAGTTGGTTTCAGAGGGGACTGGGGGTTCTGTCATCCCCATTTCAAGTTTCTGATGAAAGAGTAAACATGATGCAACACTCTAATGCATGACTAGCTAGGGTGTGACAACTCACCCCCACTCAAAAGAATCTCGTCCCGAGATTTGGGTTCCTCCGAGAAGAAGGCGGGATATTCGAGTCGAAGACGATCCTCCCTTTCCCAAGTTGCTTCATCCTCAGAATGGTGCGACCATTGAACCTTGAGAAACTTGATATTATGACGTCGCGTGGTACGTTCGGTTTGATCGAGGATACGAATGGGGTACTCTCGATATGTAAGATTATCTTGGAGATCAAGCGTTTCGTGGTCCACTTCACGGATAGGATCCGAGAAGCAACGCCTGAGTTGAGAAACGTGGAAGACATCGTGAACTCTGGAGAGGTGCGGAGGTAGTTCCAATTGGTAGGCAACTTCTCCTCGTTTGGCAAGAATGCGAAAAGGTCCAATGTAACGAGGAGCCAATTTGCCTTTGATACCGAAACGATGGGTTCCCTTCAGAGGGGTGACCCGAAGGTAAGCCTTCTCGTCAACCTCGAAAGTCATAGCCTTATGTTTTCGGTCATATTGACTCTTTTGACGGGATTGGGCTGTTTTCAACTTTTCACGAACGATACGAACTTGTTCTTCTGCTTCCTGAATCATATCCGGGCCAAAGAATTGTCTTTCCCCGGTCTCTGACCAGTTAAGGGGTGTTCGACATCGTCGTCCATAGAGAACTTCAAAAGGGGCTTTACCCAAGCTAGATTGATAGCTGTTGTTGTAAGCGAATTCGGCAAATGGAAGGCACTTCTCCCAGTCCATTCCGAAAGAGATAACGGAGGCTCGAAGCATGTCTTCTAGAATCTGATTGACGCGTTCCACTTGACCACTTGACTGAGGGTGGAAAGCGGTGCTAAAGGAGAGACGGGTTCCCATAGCATTTTGGAAACTTTCCCAAAATCGAGAGGTGAAAAGACTTCCTCGATCCGAATTGATTTCCAAAGGAACACCATGGAGAGACACTATCCGGGAGATGTATAAGTCTGCCAGCTGACTAGCGGTTATACTCTCACGAACAGGTAGGAAATGAGCTACTTTGGAAAGACGATCGACCACGACGAAAATAGCATTATTCCCTCTCTTGGTCCTGGGAAAACCGGTAATGAAATCCATACCAATTTTATCCCATTTCCATTCAGGAATAGCTAAGGGTTGAAGGGTGCCAGCAGGCCGTTGGTGCTCTGCTTTTACACGACGACAGACGTCGCAATTTGCAATATACTGAGCAATTTCTCTCTTCATCCTAGTCCACCAGAACCTCTGGCGTAGGTCCTGATACATCTTAGTACTACCGGGATGAATGGTGAGAGGAGATTCATGGGCCTCCTTAAGGATCAACTGCCGCAGATGCTGGTTCTTGGGAACCACTAGACGATTCTCAAAGTACACAACACCATGATCATTTGTGGAGAAACAACTAGCACCTCCGCTAGCAATGTTCTCTTTGATTTTAGATATTCCCTTATCTCGCTTTTGGGCAGCGATGATTTGATCCGTAAGAGTAGGTTTTGCCACCAAGGTGGAAAGAAAACCTTGAGGTACAATGTGAAGGTTAAGCTTCCGAAATTCCTCATGGAGAAGCGGTTGACTTTGTTGTAACATCAGGTTGTTACAATAAGATTTACGACTTAGCGCATCAGCCATGACGTTGGCTTTCCCTGGGGTATAGGTTATTCCTAAGTCGAAGTCTGTGATCAATTCAACCCAACGTCTCTGTCTGAGATTCAAATCCGGTTGGGTGAAAATGTACTTCAGACTTTGGTGATCAGTGAATATTTCGCAACGATTACCGAGGAGGTAATGTCGCCAGGTCTTAAGTGCATAGACTACGGCTGCAAGTTCTAGATCATGAGTAGGATAATTCTCCTCATGTGGGTGCAATTGCCGTGAAGCGTAAGCAATTACGTGTCGATCTTGCATAAGGATGCAACCTAGTCCTTGTCGCGAGGCGTCGCAGTAGATAACAAAGTCCTTGGAGAAGTCTGGCGGTACCAGCACAGGAGCAGAAGTCAGGCGTCTTTTCAGTTCCTGGAAACTGTGCTCACATTGTGGAGTCCATTCGAACTTCTTATCTTTCTTGAGGAGTTCGGTTAGAGGTTTAGCAACTTTGGAGAAGTTCTCGACAAAGCGACGACAATAGCTCGCTAAGCCTAGAAAACTCCGAACTTGCTTGACCGATTCAGGTGGAGTCCAATCAAGGACGGCTTGAACTCGCTCAGGGTTAACAGCAATACCTTTACCAGATATTACATGACCCAGATAGGTCACTTCTGGCAACCAGAATTCACATTTAGAAAATTTGGCATAAAGGCGATGCTCTCGAAGTTTCTGCAACACTAGTCTTAGATGTTCGGCATGTTCTTCCTCGTTCTTGGAGTAGATGAGTATATCATCGAGATAAACTACGACGAATTTATCCAAATACTCCATGAAGATTGAGTTCATTAACCGAGAAAAGGTGGCTGGAGCGTTGGTTAAACCGAAGGACATGACGGTGTACTCGTATTGGCCATAACGAGTAACAAAGGCCGTTTTAGGAATGTCCCCGTTTCTGATTTTGATTTGATGGTAGCCCAACCTCAAATCCATCTTAGAGAAGACTGAAGATCCAGCGAGCTGATCATACAGGTCGTTGATCCTGGGAAGTGGATATTTGTTCTTGATCGTGACCAAATTGACAGGTCGGTAATCTACAACCATCCGGTCCGTACCATCCTTCTTCTTAACGAATAGGACGGGGCAAGCCCACGGAGATGAACTGGGGCGGATGAAACCCTTTTTCAAGGACTCATCGAGTTGTTTCTTAAGCTCGGCTAGTTCTAGGGGTGCCATCTTATAAGGCCTTCTAGCAATCGGAACGGTTCCGGGGATGAGGTCTATTACAAACTCAACATCCCTGTCAGGTGGAACACCTGGCAATTCCTCTGGAAAGACATCCGGAAAGTCACGGACTACCGGAACGTCCTCAAGGTCTGGCAAAGGGCTGGCGTTAAGAGAATATAATTGTCGCTTGGCTATTCGAGTCAAAACATTGACTATCTTCCCCGAAGGATGGGTGAGTTGAACAGTCCTAGAGAAGCAATCAATTTTGGCTTGATGAGCTGACATCCAGTCCATACCCAAAATGATATTAATATCTGAAGATTTAAGGGCTATCAAAGACGCAAGGAAAACAAGTCTGTCGACTTGGATCTCATTTCCATAACTTACCCTAGAGGTCTGCCATCTAGACCCAGGGGTAGAGATTTCCATAGTGGACGGCAGATCACAGAATGCAACGTTATGCAAACGAGCATAATTTTCAGATATAAAGGAATGAGAGGCTCCTGTATCGAAAAGACAGATGCCGGGTGGCAATTAACAAGAAGCGTACCGAGAACGACGTTGGGATCTTCTTGAGCTTCTTCGGCAGAGACACAATTGACATGGCCACGTGAAGCGGTGACCGGTTTAGCATGGAATACTTTCCCTGTCGGCTTGCCACGGCCAGCAGCTTTAGCAGATTGATTGGGGTTGGTCTGGGGACACTCACGCATATAGTGACCAGATTCCCCACACTTGAAACAAGTCACGGAACTGGTACGTGGAGGAGCATTATTGGTTGGACCCCCATAGGGCTTAGCTGGAGCAGACTGTTGAGCGGGGCGAGGCGCCTGGAAAGATGGCCTCGGTGTGAACCTGGGTGGCAAGGCGGTGTTGGGTACCCACACGCGGCGCTTCTGAGGACCAGCACCGGATGAGGAACCCGTGTCACGTCCATGCTTGCGTGTTGCGTCATAGTCAGTCTGACCAGTTTCAGCACTGATGGCTTTGTTGACAAGTTTCGAGAAGGATGTGCACTCATGCAGACGAAGGTCGCGGCGAAGCTCAGGACTAAGGCCCTTGCGGAACCTTGCTTGCTTCTTGGCGTCAGTAGAAACTTCCTCAGTTGCATATCGGGCGAGATTACCAAACTCCCTGCTATAGACATCCACAGAAAGTCGGCCTTGGGTGAAATTGCAAAATTCTTCACGCTTACGGTCCATGAGACCCTCCGGAATGTGATGTTCACGGAAAGCGTCGCTGAATTCAGCCCAAGTTGTGACATGGCCTGCTGGGCGCATAGCTCCATAATTCTCCCACCATAGACTGGCGGGGCCTTCAAGATGATATGCAGCAAAGGTGACCTTGTCAGCCTCAGCTACCAGCGCCGAACGCAGTTTGTGAGAGATACTGCGAAGCCAGTCATCAGCGTCGAGAGGCTCGACGGAGTGGTGGAACGTGGGTGGATGCAATTTGATAAAATCACTGAGTGACACCACGTTAGCCCTCTGATGGTGTGCTGTGTTCTGTTCAATACGCTCCAACAACGGTTTGTCTCCCGCTTGTTTCTCTCAGCTTCCATCATCACCTCGGCTAGTGAAGGAGGATGAGGCAGATTTTCATTCCTGGCTTCACTGCCTTCGGCCTGCTCTTGGGAAGCAGGATTAGCGCGTGTGTTGACCATCCTAGGTAAACAAGACAATGATTTAGTCAGAATGATGAAATTCCGACATGGGATACATAATGTAAGAAATAACTCGGAATGCAAGATGATCATCCGTATGACATGGTAGATACAGAAACTGCTTCTTTATTCCATCGTCATACACACCATACAAGGTTTAGTACAAGCCAAGCAAAGTACTAATACGGTGAAAAGAGGATTACATCTCATCGGAGGCATTCCAAGCTCCTATACATTATTTTTCTACATCTCCGGAAGAGTACAAACTAGGTCATATCCCACGAGACACGCAGGACAATAGACGACACAGCTAGTGCGAACTAGTGATACTACTACTAACTCAGACCGATCCGTAGTAGTCCTCGTAGAAGTCACCTCCATAGCCTGGAAGTTCAACATGATCATCCGGAAACAGACGGTCTCGCGGAGCTTGTGGACCATAGGGGCTAGGATGAGGTCGTGGACCAACAAACGGTGGCCTGCGGGGACCGCGAGGTGGGGTGATGCCTCCTACATCACGCCAAACCATCACGTCCGGCAGAGCAGATCTCACAGGATAGAGATCGCGCATATCTGAATATCCAGCTTGCACCGCCGGTGCGAACCGAGTCAAGGTGGCCCAGTGGTCAGCACGGGTATTGAAGAGCTCTAACCTTAAGGCCCGATTTTCACGGTCCTTATCCTCGAGCATCTCAGCAGTGGTGCGAGTCCGTGAATCCTCCTGAGTGGAGTCAGCATAGATAGCCTGGAGATACCCTTGTGCTCCCGGAAGTGATCCTGGCATATACCGGAAGTCAGAGTCCCGAAATAGACCAGATCTGACTCGCATAATGGTCATCATAGAGTAGGCGGCATCCTGCACAGCCATCTCGATAGTAACCCCGAGTCCATAGGAGCAGTGAAGAGGCTCAGTGGATCCAGGATAAGATGGAAATATCCTGACAGTGCAGAGATACTGGCTTTGATTAAAGTCTCGGAATTGCTCTTCGACCGTGTACTCAGGATACCAGCGGTATCCAGCCTCAGTCATTACCCTGACCAACTTAGCAGTATGGCCGGGTACATCTAGGCATCGAGTCAGGCGAACCACTTGATTGAGGTCGCGAGTGGCCATCTGAAAGCATAATCATAATGCAAAGGCATTAGAATTTCTAGCAAAATTTCGGCAGCATAACAGCTGTAAATGCTCAAAAAGGATATTGAGACATTTGACAAAGGATTTCGTACACACTCAACATCATCATATCAAGTCTTGAAACCATTCCTACAACATAATGTGGTAGAAGAACTGAACTAGGCTGATAACCATCAAACTTATAAGGTACTACTGATTAGTAACACGTGATCCTGATAGAGAGAACAGATCCTAATTCCTTAACCCCCGGTGGAAGAATGGACTGACTCAGATCAGAATGTCATAAGGTATAAGGAGTAAAAAGAGCCTTACGTTCCAACCCACAAACAATTCCCCTACATATAACTAAAGAATTTCTAGACTCAACATCGACCAGTTTGGCTTAGAGAACCTACAGGCAGTCCGGCTCTGATGCCAACGCTGTCAGGACCCCGACTCGATGTCACATCGATCTAGCTGGTAACACCTCATATCACTTTGCGGCCTCACGCACGGTATCCCCACGGGTGTCGTCTTACCCTTTTCCCGGGACCGTTTGCGCCTTTTGGCTCACGTATATGATAGTGTCGCTAGCATCCATATGATAAAGAGCCCGGGCTGACATGACTAGTCGTAAACCCAAAGTGGCACAGACTTACAGGGACAGGCATCCATGACCCAGCTTCGAACGTGTCGGTCATCAGCAAGTGGGTCCGGGCTGTAGCACTGGGCTAGCAGGACTCCGGTAAACCGGGCTGTAGCGGGCTAACAGGACTCCGGTACTCAAAGCGTGACATTTCCCCGAAGGGACAGACACAGGAACGAAGAAGGACACATGCCGGCCAGCCTAAGTGTTCCAGAGCAGTAGCAAGCTACCATGGCTCAGCGGTAACACTAGGAGACATTTCCCGGTAAGAGAGGCTACTAAAGATAAACAACTAGATAGTCAGATCCCACACATACCAAGCATTTCAATCATACACACAATATGCTCGATATGTGTAAATACAACGAAGCATCACAACATGACTCTATGACACAAGTACTTTATTTAAGGCTCAGGGAGCCATACATAATATACACACAAAGTTACGGGTCTCACGACCCAACATACAAGTTATACAATCATACAAGCCAACAGCGGAAGTAACTTGTCTGAGTACAGACAACTAGTAAAATAAAAGAGGCTTGGAAAGCCTGGCTATACTATGTGGTCCTTCACAAGCTCAGGGTCACCACCTGGGTCTTTAGCCTACTCGTTGATGTCAACGTCTACATAGAACCCATCAGAAGGGGTTGCAGCGTCTTCTGTAAAAATGTAGATTATAGCAACATGAGTACAAAGGTACTCAGCAAGACTTACATCAGATCCTACATACATGCATAGTATCAAAAGGGTTGGTGGAGTTATTGCAGCAAGCCAGCTTTGACTCTTGGCTAGACTATCCTACGATACTCCATTTGAAATAGTTTTGCGCACACGAGTCCACTATTCACCACTTCAATACACTACCGAGGATCCACCTCCGTCTTCCTACGGAAGAGCCATCCTCGGCACTCACACTTATCTTGAGGCTTTTAACAGTTTCCATTTACTTGTCTATGAACTGTATAGGCAACCAAGTAGTCCTTTACCGCGGACGCGGCTATTCGAATAGATCATGTTAACCCTGCAGGGGTGTACTTCTTCATACATGTTTCCACCACTTAGCGTCTGCACACGACATGTGCTCGGCAGACTTCAAGCGAAAGCCGACGTGGGTGTAGACCACGACCTACCTAAACACTTAAGCCTCTAGTCCAGGTTTATCGCCTATTCAGGTTCCATCCGCAGGGAGTCCGGCCGAGGTTTCCCATACGGCCCCGAACGATGTGAACAGGGTTCCCGAGATACCTAACGGGTATTCGGTACACCCGGCCACGTACCTACCGCATCACAGCCCACCCCTACGGTCAGCGCTGTCCACGGCCTCCAGTAGGCTACAAACACCAGAAACTACTTGCAACTCCTGGACAGAGAGCTAGGGTGATTAAGAAGTCGAGCGGGGTCATATTTCAGGGCCCAATGCATGGTAGTAGCTGTATCTTAAATCACACATACAGATCTCAGTGCTTAAGGTCGGCTTCAATGAAACAACCCACCATGTACTCCTACATGGCCTCTCATCGATACCTTTACCAAATCGTGTTCACCACACCACTCTTATTACCGACATAATCATTTCACTCTAGCCCATCACCCAGATGAACCAGACCTGACACAACTCTAAGCATAGCAGGCATAGCAAGGTAGGAACAACACATACATATGGCTCAATCAACTCCTACACATGCTAGTGGGTTTCATCTAGTTACTGTGGCAATGACAGGTCATGCAGAGGAAATGGGTTCAACTACCGCAGCACACAGCAGTTTGAATCGCGTTGTCTTAATGCAGTAAAAGAGAGCAGGAGCGAGAACATGGGATTGTATCGATATGATCAAATGGTTGGTTGCTTGCCTGATGGTTCGTTGCACGGATACGATTCTTCGTTAGGGTAATCACGGTACTCCTCGGGGACAGATCCTGTCGCAAAGGATAACGATACACAGGCATCACCAAACAATGTGCAACAATATGATGCATGCATGAAACATGGCAATATGAGTGTGTTGGGCTAATGCAACTAAAGCCAGAAGTGTTTGAGCAAATTTGAATCAAAGATTCAAATTTCAAATTCAAATATGGCCTTTTAAAGTGCCTTTCCTTGTTCTGATTAAAACATCAATTTAACTTGTTTGGTCATGCATGAAAATAGTACAGATGGATAGATTGGATTTTTCTGATCATTTTTCATATATAATTTGTCCAATTTGGAGTTACAGAATAAAAGTTATGAATTTTTGAAGTTTAAATAATATTCTGAATTTCCTGATTTAATTTAAATCCAGAAATATCATTTACTGCGTCAGCCTGACATCACAGTGACATCAGCAGGTCAACAGAGCTGGCTCGGGTCAAACCTGACGTGTGGGGTCCACACGTCAGTGTCACAGGGGCTAATCCCGCGTTGACCCCGGGCTGGTTAGCTTTGACTAAGCCCTGGGCCCACTTGTCAGCGTCTGTAGGTGGTGGTTTAGTGGCTAATTAGCTAGGCCACGTCAGCTCGCCGGAGTTCTGGCCGGCGGCGACCAACAGTGCGGCGGCGATAGTGGTTTTGGTCGTTTCGGCCACCAAATGGACCGCGGAGATCACCGGAGTGAAGCTGAGGACGACCCGCGGCTCTTGGCGGAGTCCGTTGGGGTCGGGGTGGCCGGAGTTGACGGCGGTGAGCTCGGCTGCGGCCGCCGGGGTTCGGTCGTGCACGGGAGTGGTGCTGGAGCTCGAAGTCGAGCAAAGTGAGGCGCTAGGGATGCTCTACTGGGTTCTGTGAACGCGTTGGACTCGCCGGGGTGACCAAATGGTCACCGGAGCTGCGTCGACGGCGAGCTCGGCGACGGCGGAGGTTCGGCCGTGGTGGAGATGAAGCTACGGTGAGGGATCGAGGGGGAGAAGAGGGGGAAACGGTGGCGTAGCTCACCGCGGTTGCAGTGGGCGTCGAAGCGGGCTCGGGGACGCGCTGGAGACGGCGAATTCGTCGGCGACGGTGGTCGGAGCCCGAAGAGGGGAACGGCGACGTGGCGGCGATGCAGGGCTTCCGGGGACTCGTGGAGCGGTGGGGAGGAAGAGGGAGTTGTGGCGGAGCTTCTGAGCTACTCGGGGGAGCGAGGGGTGGCCGGAGACAGTGGCTAAGGCGAACGGCGGCGACGGTGTGCTTCGGCCGAGAGCGAGAGAGAGCGAGGGAGAAACGGGGGAGAGTGAGCGAGAGCAGGGGGGATCGGGACGGGCTGCGGGCGTCGTCCACGCGGCCAGGAGGGCGTCGGCAAGCAGGAGGTGGCCGCGCGGCCGCGCGCGCGCGAGCACGCAGCAGCTTCGGGGCGTGGGGAGGAAGACGACGGGGAGCTACAGTGTTGGGCTGGGTCGGCTGCTAGCTGGGCCGGCCAGCTGGCTGGGCCGCACAGGTAAGTCTTTCCCCTTTCTTTTTTGTTTTCTGTTTTATTTAATATATCTGCAACTGTGTTGAATTAATTAAAATACCTAGGCAACTCCAAAATTCACCAAACTACTCCTGGTCCATAGTTGGATTATTTCCAACATGAAACATTTTAGTTTGGAGATATTTGAGCATTTAAATATTTTATATTATTTTAAATGCCCAAATTCAGATATCTATGATTTAATTCAAAGACCCTATGATGGCCTAGAAAAATGTGCACCACTTTTGTCAGAGGTTCTGAACCAAGGCTAAAATGATGGACATTTTAGAAGGGCATTTCAGGTTCATTGAAAAATTATTTTAGTAACCCTAGTTGGTTTCAGAGGGGACTGGGGGTTCTGTCATCCCCATTTCAAGTTTCTGATGAAAGAGTAAACATGATGCAACACTCTAATGCATGACTAGCTAGGGTGTGACAAGAAACAATTATTCAAAATCTTTATGCTCGGATTTCTAAAAACAATCGCACCATGCTCGATACTTCTTGTGCTGGCTCTTTTATGATGAAGACTATTGAATTTAAATGGGATTTATTGGATAGAATTAAACGCAACTCTGAAGATTGGGACCTCGACGAAGGTAAGGAGTCAGGTATGACACCTAAGTTTGATTGTGTTAAATCTGGTATGGATACCGATATTTTCTGTAAGTTTAGCACTAAATATGGACTTGACTCTGAGATAGTAGCTTCTTTCTGTGAATCTTTTGCTACTTATGTTGATGTCCCTAAGGAGAAGTGGTTTAAATATCATCCTCCCATAGAAGTAAAAGTAGCAACACCTATTAAAGTTGAAGAAAAGACTGTCACTTATAATGATCCTATTGTTCCTACTTCTTATGTTGAGAAACCACCTTTCCCTGTTAGAATAAAGGATCATGCTAAAGCTTCAACTGTTGTTCGTAAAAGAAATATTAGAACTTATACACCTCCTGAGCAAGTTAAAGTAGAACCTAATATTGCTATTGTTAAAGATCTCTTGTCTGACAATATTGATGGGCATGTTATTTAGTTCAACGGTGAAACTGCTAGAATTGCTAAACCTTGTGCTAAAGATAAACATAGACCTGTATTAGGCGTGCCTGTTATTTTTGTTAAAATAGGAGATCATTATTATCATGGCTTATGTGATATGGGTGCTAGTGCTAGTGTTATCCCGCATACCTTATATGAGGAAATTAAGCATGAAATTGCACCTGCTGAGATAGAAGATATTGATGTCACAATTAAGCTTGCCAATAGGGATACTATTTCACCAATTGGGATCGTTGGAGATGTTGAAGTCTTGTGTGGGAAAACTAAATATCCTGCTGATTTTCTTGTTCTTGGTTCCCCACAAGATAGCTTTTGTCCCATTATATTTGGTAGACCCTTCTTGAACACTGTTAATGCTAGGATAGACTGCGAAAAGAATGTTGTTGCTATTGGCTTGGATAACATGGTTCATGAGTTTAATTTCTCTAAATTTAGTAAACAACATCATGAAGAAGAATTGCCTAGTAAGGATGAAATTATTGGTCTTGCATCTATTGCCGTACCTCCTAGTGATCCTTTAGAACATTATTTGCTAGACCATGAAAATGATATGTTCATGAATGAAAGATGGGAAATAGATGAAGTATTCTTTAAACAGGAACCTATTCTGAAACACAATTTGCCTGTTGAAATCCTAGGGGATCCCGTGTTTGAGCTTAAACCGTTGCCTGATAATCTTAAATATGCTTATCTTGATGAAAAGAAGATATATCCTGTTATTATTAGTGCTAACCTTTCAGAGCATGAAGAAGAAAGATTATTGAAAACTCTGAAGAAGCACCACGCTGCTATTGGATATACTCTTGATGATCTTAAAGGCATTAGTCCCACTCTATGTCAACATAAAATAAATTTGGAAGCGGATGCCAAACCAGTTCGTGATCCTCAACGACGTCTGAATCCTAAAATGAAAGAAGTGGTAAGAAAATAAATACTCATGCTTCTAGAGGCAGGTATAATTTATCCCGTTACTAATAGTTAGTGGGTAAGTCCTGTCCATTGTGTCCCTAAGAAGGGAGGTATTACTGTTGTCCCTAATGATAAAGATGAATTGATTCCACAAAGAATTATTACAGGTTATAGGATGGTAATTGATTTCCGTAAATTAAAAAAGGCTACTAAGAAAGATCATTACCCCTTGCCTTTTATTGCTCAAATGCTAGAAAGATTATGCAAACATACACACTATTGCTTTCTAGATGGTTATTCTGGTTTCTCTCAAATACCTGTGTCGGCTAATAATCAATCAAAGACTACTTTTACTTGCCCTTTTGGTACTTTTTCTTATAGACGTATGCCTTTTGGTTTATGTAATGCACCTGCTACCTTTCAAAGATGCATGATGGCTATATTCTCTGACTTTTGTGAAAAGATTTGTTAGGTTTTCATGGACGATTTTTCCGTCTATGGATCCTCTTTTGATGATTGCTTGAGCAATCTTGATCGAGTTTTGCAGAGATGTGAAGAAACTAATCTTGTCTTGAATTGGGAAAAGTGCCACTTTATGGTTAATGAAGGTATTGTCTTGGGGCATAAAGTTTCTAAAAGAGGTATTGAAGTTGATAAAGCCAAGGTTGATGCTATTGAAAAGATGCCATGTCCCAAGGACATCAAAGGTATAAGAAGTTTCCTTGGTCACGCCGGATTTTATAGGAGGTTCATTAAGGACTTCTCAAAAATCTCTCGACCTCTGACTAATTTATTACAAAAAGATATACCATTTTTCTTTGATGATGATTGTGTAGAAGCTTTTGAAATACTTAAGAAAGCATTAGTCTATGCACCTGTTGTTCAGCCACCTGATTGGAATTTACCCTTTGAAATTATGTGTGATGCTAGCGATTATGCTGTAGGTGCTGTTCTAGGGCAAAGAGTTGATAATAAATTAAATGTTATCCATTATGCTAGCAAGACTCTAGACAATGCTCAAAGAAATTATGCTACTACTGAAAAAGAACTTTTAGCAGTTGTATTTGCTTGTGATAAGTTCAGACCTTATATTGTTGATTCTAAAGTAACTATTCACACTGATCATGCTGCTATTAAATATCTTATGGAAAAGAAAGATGCTAAACCTAGACTTATCAGATGGGTTCTCCTGCTGCAAGAATTTGATTTGCATATTGTTGATAGAAAAGGAGCTGAGAACCTCGTTGCAGACAACTTGTCTAGGCTAGAAAATTTTCTTGATGACCCACTACCAATTGATGATAGCTTTCCTGATGAACAATTAAATGTTATAAGTACTTCTCGTAGTACTCCATGGTATGCTGATTATGCTAATTACATCGTTGCTAAATTTATACCACCTAGTTTCACATACCAGCAAAAGAAAAAGTTTTTCTATGATTTGAGACATTACTTTTGGGATGACCCACATCTTTATAAAGAAGGAGTAGATGGTGTTATTAGACGTTGTGTACCTAAGCATGAACAGGAACAGATCCTACGCAAGTGTCACTCCGAAGCTTATGGAGGACATCACGTTGGAGATAGAACTACACATAAGGTATTGCAATCCGGTTTTTATTGGCCTACTCTCTTCAAGGATGCCCGTAAGTTTGTCTTGTATTGTGATGAATGTCAAAGAATTGGTAATATTAGTAGACGTCAAGAAATGCCTATGAATTATTCACTCGTTATTGAACCATTTGATGTGTGGGGCTTTGATTATATGGGACCTTTTCCTGCCTCTAATGGATATACACATATTTTAGTTGCTATTGATTACGTTACTAAGTGGGTAGAAGCTATTCCAACTAGTAGTGCTGATCATAACACTTCTATTAAAATGCTTAAGGAAGTTATTTTTCCGAGGTTTGGAGTCCCTAGATATTTAATGACTGATGGTGGTTCACACTTTATTCATGGTGCTTTCCGTAAAATGCTTGCTAAATATGATGTTAATCATATAATTTCTTCTCCTTATCACCCACAGTCTAGTGGCCAAGTAGAATTGAGTAATTGAGAGCTCAAATTAATTTTACAAAAGACTGTTAATAGATCTAGAAAGAATTGGTCCAAGAAACTTGATGATGCATTATGGGCCTATAGAACTGCATATAAAAATCCTATGGGTATGTCTCCGTATAAAATGGTTTATGGAAAAGCATGTCACTTACCTCTCTAACTAGAACATAAGGCATATTGGGATATTAAAGAGCTCAATTATGATTTTAAACTTGCCGGTGAGAAGAGGTTATTTGATAATAGCTCACTTGATGAATGGAGAACCCAAGGATATGAAAATGCCAAGTTGTTTAAAGAAAAGGTTAAAAGATGGCATGATAAGAGGATACAAAAGCGTGAGTTTAATTAATGTAGGTGATTATGTATTGCTATACAACTCTCGTTTAATATTTTCTGCAGGAAAACTTCTCTCTAAATGGGAAGGCCCCTACGTTATCGAGGAGGTCTATCGTTCCGGCGCCATAAAGATCAACAACTTCGAAGGTACAAATCCGAAGGTGGTAAACGGTCAAAGAATTAAACATTACTCCCTCCGTTCCTCAATATAAGGTGTATTATTTTTCCAAAAAGTCAAACTTCTCTAAGTTTGACCAAGTTTGTAGACAAAAATATCAATATCTAGAATACCAAATCATTATCACTAGATTCATCATGAACTATATTTTTACTTTTTATATATTTAGTATTATAAATCTTTATATATTTTGTTGTAAAGTTAGTCAAACATAGACAACAGTTGACTTTTTGAAAAACTAATACACCTTATATCTAGGAACGGAGGGAGTATATCTCAGGTAATCCCATAAATGTTGAAACTAATGTTATTGAAACCGTAACCCCGGAGGAATACATAAGAGACACTTTCCAGAATGTTTCAGACTCCGAAAAAATAGGTATGTGGTACGGTAAGTAAACCGACTCCAAAACAATTTTTAAGGAAATATTTCTCCATTTTGGAATATTTAGAAAAATAGAAAAATAAGTGGCAGTCCGGGAAGGACACGAGGGCCCCACGAGGGTGGTGGGCACGCCCTACCCCCCTAGGCGTGCCCCTACCTCGTGAGCACCTCGTGTGCCCTCCGAACTCCATTTTCTTGCACGATACATATTTTGGTCGGTAAAAATTCATTATATATTCTTCCGAAGGTTTTGACTCCCATGTCACGCAATTATCCTCTGTTCTTGTTTCGAGTTGTTCTCTGTCAGGGTTGTCAAGGCCAGGCATCATGTCGTCCCTCTCCACCAACAAAGAAGGAGATATAATCACATGGGTATGGGCACTCCCCTTGGCAACTGCCAAGCTTGGGGGAGGTGCCCCGGTATCGTATCACAATCACAACTCCTATCTTTACCGTTTTCCTTAGTTCGATCCTATTAGTAGTATCTTGATCTAGTAGAATAAAGTTTATGGCATGATCTAGTTTTGAGTTTTACTTTTTGATCTCTCTTTGTATTCGAGTCCGTGAGCTATATATAATAAAGATTAGTGTTGAGTCAAGGGCTTGATTATTTTGCCGTGATTTTGAGTGAATAAAAGAAAAGAGAAAAAGAATAAAAAGAAATAAAGAGTTCATATTGATCTTATCGGGAGTAATGACTTCACATAGAAAGAGTATGATGATTAAAAGTTGTTGGGAGTTGGCAGACATAGCTTTGGTCATCGTTGCAATTAATAGGAAGTAATAAGGAAAGAGAGGTTTCACATATAGATATATTATCATTGACATCTTTTATGATTGGGAGCACTCATTAAAATATGACATGCTAAAGAGTTGATGTTGGACAAGGAAGACAACATAATGAGTTATGTTTTCTTATATCTAAGATAAAGTATGTTGTCATGGATCCTCTAACATGTTGAGCTTGCCTTTCCCCCTCATGCTAGCCAAATTCTCAGCACCAAGTAGAAATACTACTTGTGCTTCCAAATACCCTTAAACCAGTTTTGCCATGAGAGTCCACCATATCTACCTATGGATTGAGTAAGATCCTTCAAGTAAATTGTGATCGGTGCAAAGCAATAAAAATCGCTCTAAATATGTATGATTGATTGGTGTGGGAGAAATAAGCTTTATACGATCTTGTGATGTGGAAGTAATAAAAGCGACAGACTGCATAATAAAGGTTCATATCACAAGGGGCAATATAAAGTGACGTTCTTTCACATTGAGATTTTGTGCATCCAACCATAAAAGCGCATGGCAACCTCTGCTTCCCTCTGCGAAGGGCCTATATTTTATTATTATCTTCTACCTCATGCAAGTGTCACGGTGATCTTCACCTTTCCTTTTTCATTTTATCCTTTGGCAAGCCCAGCATGTTGGAAAGAACCTGATATATATATATATATACATATATATATATACATATATACATATATCTAATTGGATATAGGGGAGCATGGGTTATTATTGTTGACATTACCCTCGAGGTAAAAGGTTGTGGGGCGAAACTATAAGCCCCTATCTTTCTCTGTGTCCGATTAAAACTCCGTAACCACAAGTATTGCATGAGTGTTAGCAATTATGAAGGACTAGATGATAGTTGAGTATGTGGACTTGCTTTTTAGCTCTGACATAGACTCTTTCTGATGTTATGATAAATTGCAATTGCTTCAATGACTGAGGTTATAGTTTGTTGGTTCTCAATAAAGTTTATGATTCATACTTTTTGCATTGTGAATAGATCATCACTTGAACATAAGTAATCATATGACAATATCTATATAGGTTGCTGTTATGAGAATAATCATGATGCCTTCATGTTTGTATTTTATTTTTATCGACGCCTCTACCTCTAAACATGAGGACATATTTATTGTTATCGGCTTTTCGCTTGAGGAGAAGCGAGGTCTAAGCTTGGGGGAGTTGATACGTCCATTTTGCATCATGCTTTTATATCGATATTTATTGCATTATGGGCGGTTACTTCACATTATGTCACAATACTTATGGCTATTCTCTCCTATTTTACAAGGTTTACATAAGGAGGGAGAATGCCGGCAGCTGGAATTCTGGGCTGGAAAAGGAGCAAATATTAGAGACCTATTCTGCACAACTCCAAAAGTCCTGAAACTCCACGGAATGTCTTACAATAAATAATAAAAAATCCTCACCAAAGATGAAGGCCAGGGGCCCCACACCCTGTCCATGAGGGTGGGGGGCGCCCCCCTAGGGCGCGCCCCCTACCTCGTGGGCCCCCTGATGGCTCTCCGATGACCATCTTCTGCTATATGAAGCCTTTCGCCGAGAAAGAAAATAAGAAGCAACCTTTCGGGATGAAACTCCGCCGCCACGAGGTGGAACCTTGGCGGAACCAATATAGGGCTCCGGCAGAGCTATTCTGCCGGGGATACTTCCCTCCGGGAGGGGGAAATCATCGCCATTGAGGGAGTCCTGGATTAGGGGGTGTCCGGATGGCCGGACTATACCTTCAGCCGGACTCCTGGACTATGAAGATACAAGACTGAAGACTCCGTCCCGTGTCCGGAAGGGACTTTCCTTGGTGTGGAAGGCAAGCTTGGTGATACGGATGTTCAGATCTCCTACCATTGTAACCGACTCTATGTAACCCTAACCCTCTCCGGTGTCTATATAAACCGGGGGGTTTTAGTCCGTAGGACAACATACACATCAACAATCATACCATAGGCTAGCTTCTAGGGTTTAGCCTCTCTGATCTCGTGGTAGATCTACTCTTGTACTACCCATATCATCAATATTAATCAAGCAGGACGTAGGGTTTTACCTCCATTGAGAGGGCCTGAACCTGGGTAAAACTTCGTGTCCCTTGCCTCCTGTTACCATCCGGCCTAGACGCACAGTTCGGGACCCCCTACCCGAGATCCGCCGGTTTTCACACCGACATTGGTGCTTTCATTGAGAGTTCATCTGTGCCGTCGCCGTCAGGCCCGATGGCTCCTACGATCATCAATGGCGATGCAGTCCAGGATGAGACCTTCCTCCCCGGACAGATCTTTGTCTTTGGCGGCTTCGCACTGCGGGCCAATTCACTTGGCCATCTAGAGCAGATCGAAAGCTAGCCCTGGCCATCAGGTCAGATTCGGAAATTTAAACTACACGGCTGACATCTGCGGGGACTTGATCTTCGACGGACTCGAACCACCGCCGAGCACGCCGCACTGTCACGATGAGCATGATCTAGCTCTGCCGCCGAACAGTGCCCTGGAGGCCGCACCCGCATCGGCTTCGACCCTTAGTTCGGAGCCAACCGCGCCGATCGAGGATGGGCGGTTGGACGCCACCTCGGGGGCTGTGATCCCAATGGCGGTTGAGCCGAACACCAGCCCCGTACTCTGCGAGACTCGTGACTCCATGGAGCCGGATTCTTCTCCGGACTCCGAACCCTCCGCGCCTCTGCCGATCGAATCTGATCGGGCGCCGATCATGGAGTTCAAGGCCGCGGACGTCTTTCAGCACTCGCCTTTCGGTGATATCCTGAAGTCAGTGAAGTCTCTCTCTTTATCAGGAGAGCCCTGGCCGGACTACGGTCAGCAAGGTTGGAGTACGGATGATGAACAAATTCAAAGCCCACCCACCACCCACTTTGTAGCCACTGTCGACGATTTAACCGACATGCTCGACTTTGACTCCGAAGACATCGACGGTATGGACGCCGATGAAGGAGACAATGAAGAACTAGCGCCTATTGGGCCCTGGAACACCACCTCGTCATATGACGTATACATGATGGATGCACCAAAAGATGACGACGAGGAGCGGAAGGACACACCGAAGGCCTGTTCCCTCGAAAAGCAGTCAAAACGGCGACGCAAGCGCCGCCCCAAATCCCGCCTCAACAGAAATAGCGATCACACAGACCCAGCACTGGAGCAGGGCGAACCGCTGCCGGACAACGGCAATCCGGATATTCAAACTGAACAAACAAATCCTATCAGGGATAATGGTCCGGACGACATAACGCCGGACAGGCACCCAGAGCATCAGAATGCCTGCGAAAGGCTCGTTGCCACCACAAGGAGACTTAAAAAGCAGAAGCGAAGGCTCAAGGCCGCGCAAAACAAACTCCAATTTAGATGGAGTAAAATACTTAATACAACAGCAATGTACGGCGACGATCGCCCCTCAAAGAGCTACCCACAGCGGAAGCTGCTACCCGAATTCGATGAGGAGGCCTCCAACCCCCCACAACAAAATATCAAAGCAACCACCTGGTCGGATAGACGACCCCTCTATCAACACAAAACGGCATACAATGCCGCTCACAATACAACATGCGACCCACGCGAGGGCTCGCACCCAAAGGACGGCGCAACAAGATCCATCTATGGACCATGCAAGCGCGCCCCAGCATACAATGCAACACAACAAGCACCAGAACAATGCAGTACACCCAGTTACAGGGGTGCCGCACACCCCCTATGTTTCACCGATGAGGTGCTGGACCATGAATTTCCAGAGGGATTCAAGCCCGTACACATAGAGGAATACGATGGAACAACAGACCCTGGGGTTTGGATTGAGTACTATATCCTTCATATCCATACGGCTCGAGGAGATGATCTCCACGCCATCAAATACTTACCCCTCAAGCTCAAAGGGCCAGCTCGTCATTGGCTCAAAGGCCTCCCCGAAAGCTCCATTAGAAGTTGGGAAGAGCTCGAAGATGCCTTTCGGGAAAATTTTCAAGGAACTTATGTCCGACCTCCGGATGCGGACGATTTGACTCATATAACTCAATAGCCTGGAGAGTCAGCCCGAAAGCTTTGGAACAAGTTTCTCACTAAAAAGAACCAGATTGTCGACTGTCCGGACACCGAAGCCTTGGCAGCTTTCAAGCATAGCGTCCGTGACGAATGGCTCGCCAGACACCTCGGCCAAAATAAGCCGAGAATGATGGCCGCATTAACAAACCTCATGACCCGCTTTTGCACGGGTGAGGACAGCTGGCTAGCCAGATGCAGCACCAGCAACCCTAGTACATCTGAAGTTAGAGATGGAAACGGGAAATCACGGCGCAACAACAATAGCAAACACCGAAATAAAGAAGACATCACGAAGGGCACGCCAGTAAATACCGGATTCAAAAGCTCTCGGCCAGGTCAAAAGCCGCCCACTAAAGGCACCAGGGATGAACCGTCCAGCCTCAACAAAATTCTGGACCAGGTATGTCAGATACATAGTACCCCTAGCAAGCCCGCTAATCACACCCACAGAGAATGTTGGGTCTTCAAGCAGTCCGAAAAGCTCAACGCCGTACACAAGGTGGAGGATACACCAAGTGAAGACGAGGACGAGCCTCCCAAGCAAGACACTGGGGAACAAAAGAAATTCCCACCAGAAGTCAAAACAGTAAACCTACACATGATCAAGGGAAAAAACAATGCGGCACCGCCAGGAAAATATACCCAAGTGCCTGTCACCGCGAAGTCCTGCCAATGGTCGTCTCAACCGATCATTTCGACCATCGCGATTACTCAGCAAGTATCGACACGCAGGATGGGCTGCCTTGGTATTAGACCCAGTAATTGGCAGATATCACTTCACACGAGTCTTGATGGACGGAGGCAGCAGCCTAAACCTAATATACTAGGATACAATCCGCGGGATGGGGTTAGACCCAACACAAATTCACCATAGCAATACTACCTTTAAAGGAGTAACGCCAGGCCCAGGGGCTCATTGTACGGGCTCCCTCCTACTACAAGTCATATTCGGATCCGCTGATAACTTCCGTAGCGAGCATTTAACCTTCCACATCGCTCCGTTTCAAAGTGGCTATCAAGCACTGCTCGAGCGCGAAGCTTTCGCTTGCTTTAATGCAATACCACACTACGCCTCCCTCACACTCAAGATGCCCGGTCCATGTGGCATCATTTCAGTGCACGGAAATATCAAGCGATCTCTGCGCGCCGAAGAGAGTGAGGCTGCCTTGGCAGCCATACACTAAAGGCGCCCGGACTAGCCAAAGCGCCCCATAGGTCGTCAAGACCTCAGACACAACTAATAGAGTCCAGCGCCGCTACTTATACCGAATAAATGGTCACACCCCTATTTACAAGGGGCTCAACGCACGCAGACATGTGGCCATTCCTCCTCATCTTGAATTATGCATAGTTTCTTTAATTATCTTTTTGCGCGACAACCTTTTTCACCTAAATTCCTCTCTTTTACAGACGATCATCGTGCCACACCCGTCCAGGATACGGCACAACGGAGACACAGGCGTAGACGTGCAGCATGGACCCGCTCCAAGGATTCCTTTTAGATTAAGACCCTGCGTAAACCTTTTTTACTGTCTCTTGTTGATACATATCCACCGTTGAGAAGGATGCTGACGTCTTGGCATGTGGCCAAGCCAGACCAATGCACGTACCTGGACATAAGGGGCTTCTTACGAAGGCCATTATTTAGGCCCGGTTTATACCACAAAGACCGAATACCTTAGGGAGTGTTCGACGTCGCGAGTTTGGCCCTATATGCATCAGCTCCGAATCATTGTCTTTGGTCAAATGTTGGGTTTGCCCGGCTCCTGTGTTTTGGTGCCTTACGTTCCGCTTTACTGGCTAAGGTAGCACCAGGAGAACTATTGCGATTGTGCCCTGGTTCATCCGGACGAGCACCTCAGTAGAGAAAGCCAAAAACTGACTGTCATGATCTAGCGCGAGACTGGTCAACCACTCGATGACCCATGGGAATGTTAGAATTCCTCCGCCTTAACGAAGGGACACTTTCCGGCCAGGCATATACGCACCCCGGGATCGGGAGAGTGCGGAGCCACCAGGGGCTATCTAGTAGCCCCACTGTCAAACTCCTATGGCTAAGTGAAAGTGTTAAAGCATTATAGTCCAGTTGCCTCGCTCACTCCGCTATCACCTCCTTAATAGGACCAAGACGCTGGGTTAAGTGTGAACGTGTGTTTCTGCAAACACCCCCGCATTATATGCGTGGGGGTTGAAGCCGACGACTGCAATCTTTCAGGTTATACACATGTATACATAAATGGCCGCCCAGGAGGCATCACATTACTTTCAGGAAAAAGTATAAAAGTAGCCTTATGAAAATTTATAAAAGCATTTCGCTTACAATGAGATTACATGTCACTCAAACATAATATTTTTTGAGCACTGGGTCTCTATCAAACGAGCACCCTCAAGAACTTCCTCAAAGTAGTGCTCAGCAGCCCTTCGACCTATGGCCGAATCCTGCGCTGCAACAGTGGTAGCATCCATCTCTGCCCAGTATGCTTTAGCACGGGAAAAGGCCATTCGTGCGCCTTCTATGCACGCCGACCTCTTCATCGCATTTATGCGCGGCACCACGTCAAGGAACTGCTGCACCAAGCTGAAATAGCTGCTCGGTTTCGACCTTCCCGGCCATAGCTGATCCACAACAGACCTCATGGAGAGTCCGGACAACCTATTTAGTTCGGCCCATTCGGCTAATTGGTCCGTCAATGAAAGCGGACGCTCGGGAGAAAGGAATTGTTTCCAAAACAGCTGGTCTACTTCACGGTCCGTCTGACTCTGGAAGTATTTAGCCGCATCGGTAGCGCTCGCCGCCAAATCCATATACACATCCTCCGAACTCCATAGCCAATCCAGAGGGGCATACAGTGGATCTCCGAACTTCCTCTGCAGCATAAAGGACTTCCCGGCTACAATAACCCCGGCTTCCCGCAGCTCCTCCTTCTTTGCCCTCATAGCAGAGCGGAGGTCTTTTCCCATTGCAGCAGCCTTCTCAAGGTCCGATGCCTTCGCCTGGTTTTCCTTTTCAAGAGCCCGGCAACAGTCGACGGCGGCTTTTAATTCTACAGCCATATTGGCCATCTTATCCCAGCTCTCGCCATGCGCGCCCTTCTCGGCTCGCAACTCTTCGGCCGCCTTCAAAGGAGCCGCATTACCCAATCTCGCTTGTTCCTTGGCTCGGTCAAGTTCCGCCCGCAAGGCTTCAAGAGTGGCAGCTCCATCTGCAGTAATAACATGTTAAATATACTGGCTTCATGCTGCTGTTACCATGCGGCATTTACCAGATAATAACACCTACCCTACGCCTCATCAAGCCTTTTGTTAACAAGCTCGATGTCGGCGTCTGCCGCATCCAACTGCCGTTTTAAATGGGCAAACTCACTAGTCCGGCTAGCCACCGGAGCTTCCATCACCTGCTCATAAAAGCAGTATGGTTACTACCTGGGATTATGATCCTCTGATTGTCGTCGTTCCCAACGACAACCAGAGTCTCAGGGGCTACTATCTACACAGGGCACACTTAGCATGTGCAGGACTATCATACATTATTTTACGTACCTCAAAACCTGTTAGTAGACTCATAAAAGCTTTATGCAATCCGCTTTCGGCGGACGAGATTCTCTCCATCATCGTATTCATTAGCACACGGTGTTCATCTGAGATGGCCGCTCACCCCACCAACTCCCTCAGAACATCCGACCGTACACTAGACGGTGCCGGACTCATTTGCCTGCTCTCTTCGGGAGCCGGACACGGGAAGCTTCGGGGGTCGACGGAATTATCTTCTGGCCTCGCCGGACCCTAAGAGGCCCTCCGCGACGACACTTCAGGATCGGCCGCTTCTGGAGCAGAGGAGTCCGGAGGAGGCATTTCGCTCTCCATTATCTCCGGAAGAAGATCCCCCGAAGACGAGCTCATCTGAGAGGGGCTAAGGCCCGAACTGCAAAGATATATGCAGTGGTTATTTTCTCAGAAGAAAAGACGGCATATCTGTACTATTAAAGTACTTTGGGTCACTTACGACTCGAGGGAGAATTGATCCCCCCCGGACTTTGTGCAGCAACCACACCCTCCGGGGTAGGACCCTCTATGGGAGACTTCTTCTCCCGTTTGGAAGCTTCGGCTTCCGAATCCCCTGACGCAATCCTTTTCCTCTTCTAATCATCTTCCTTCATGGAGACGCTCACTCCCTCGGCTAGAGCGGCCAGCGTTGGGGGCCCGCGACCGCCCGCATTTTCCTTCAAGGGCTCCGGGCAGGGGGCGGTCTGGAGCTTCTTTTCCAATATTGGATTTTCCAAACCCTCAGGGAGGGGAGCCGAGCACCGAATCAACTTCGCCTTCGTTAGCCAGTCCTGGTCAAAAAGCAAACTCTCAGAAATAACTTTGCATCAAAGAGAGGTAGTATGCTCGGTCGGAAGTTGCCTTACCTGTTCGGCGGCGCGGTTGCTACTCAGGCCCACGTCCTCGGTGATTTCCGGACACTCCACTTGAGGTCCGAAGAACGACTTGTACATCTCCTCATGCGTCAGGCCGAGGAAATTTTGAATGGCGCGCGGTCCCTCGGGATTGAACTCCCACAAGCAAAGAGGCCGGCGTTTGCAAGGCTGGACTTGACGAACCAGCATAACTTGTGTTACCGCAACCAAACTGAAATCTCTATTAAAGAGATCTTGAATGCGGCTTTGCAGTATAGGCACGTCCTTGGCCGGACCCCAGCTCAATCCTCTGCTAATCCATGACATCAGCGGTGGTGGAGGGCCCGGGCGGAAGACAGGGGCGGCCGCCCACTTGGCACTTCTAGGAGCCGTGCTGTAGAACCACTCCTGTTGCCATAATTCAGACACCTCTGGAATGGAACCTTTGGGCCATGCAGCTCCCATCATCTTGTGTATTGAGGCGCCTCCACACTCCGCATGTTGCCCCTCGATCATCTTCGGTTTTACTTCAAAGGTCTTGAGCCACAGGCCAAAGTGAGGGGTAACCCGGAGGAAGGCCTCGCACACAACAATAAATGTCGTGATATGAAGAAAGGAGTCCGGAGCTAGATCATGGAAATCTAGCCCATAGTAAAACATCAAGCCCCTGACAAAAGGATCCAATGCAAGGCCTAGACCTCGGAGGAAGTGGGAGATGAACACGACGCTCTCGTTGGGTTCAGGGGAGGGGACGGCCTGCCCCTGGGGAGGCAGCCGGTGCAGAATCTCGGCGGTCAGATATCTGGCCTCCCGCAACTTTTTGACGTCTTCTTCTGTGACGGAAGAAGGCACCCATCAGCCTTGAAGGCTAGATCCGGACATGACTGAAGGTTCGGAGGACCTGACCTAAACTTTGGGCGTTTGAGCTTGAGGTGGGGGAAGGATTCGATTGAGCACGGGAGGGAAAAATAAAAGGCCTCGTCCCTTTATAAAGAGGGTGGATATCGAGCATCCTCTCCGTGTCCGTTTGGACTTGCCTATGATCTAGGAGTCCTAGAAGCGGTTGGGTTACCCATGCCCGTATTGATGAGAATCCCGGAATAAGGGGACATGATCTCTGCTTTGACAAGACATGCCAAGGAAACCGCCTCGCATAACGCGCTGAGGTGGGATAATGAAACGACTCGGATAAAGGCTTGGCCGTGGTGTGTCACGCTACGGAATACGTCAGCAGATTAGATTTGTGTAAATATTGTTCTCTCTATGGCAATATGTGGAAAACTTATTTTGCAGAGCCGAACACTATCTTTGTGTTTAAAATCTTCTATAAAGTAATTGGAGGAGGAACCCGCCTTGCAATGTCGAAGACAATCTGCGCGCCGGACTCGTCGTCATTGAAGCCTGGTTCAGGGGCTACTGAGGAAGTCCTGGATTAGGGGGTGTCCGGATGGCCGGACTATACCGTCAGCCGGACTCCTGGACTATGAAGATACAAGATTGAAGACTCCGTACCATGTCCGGAAGGGACTTTCCTTGGCGTGGAAGGCAAGCTTGGCAATACGGATGTTCAGATCTCCTACCATTGTAACCGACTCTATGTAACCCTAACCCTCTCCGGTGTCTATATAAACCGGGGGGTTTTAGTCCGTAGGACAACATACACATCAACAATCATACCATAGGCTAGCTTCTAGGGTTTAGCCTCTCTGATCTCGTGGTAGATCTACTCTTGTACTACCCATATCATCAATATTAATCAAGCAGGACGTAGGGTTTTACCTCCATCGAGAGGGCCTGAACCTGGGTAAAACTTCGTGTCCCTTGCCTCCTGTTACCATCTGGCCTAGACGCACAGTTCGGGACCCCCTACCCGAGATCAGCCGGTTTTGACACCGACAGCCATCGTCATTACCAACGCTCCTCTCATCGGGAGAGGGCAATCTCCATCAACATCTTCACTAGCACCATCTCATCTCAAAACCCTAGTTCATCTCTTGCATCCAATTCTTGTCTCCAAGTCCGGGAATGGTGCTAGTAGGTTGCTAGTAGTGTTGATTACTCCTTGTAGTTGATGCTAGTTGGTTTATTTGGTGGAAGATCATATGTTCAGATCCTTTATGCATATTATTACCCCTCTGATTATGAACATGAATATGCTTTGTGAGTAGTTACATTTGTTCCTGAGGACAAGGGAGAAGTCTTGCTATTAGTAGTCATGTGAATTTGGTATTCGTTCGATTTGATGAGATGTATGTTGTCTAGCCTCTAGTGGTGTTATGTGAACGTCGACTACATAACACTTCACCATTATTTGGGCCTAGAGGAAGGCATTGGGAAGTAATAAGTAGATGATGGGTTGCTAGAGTGACAGAAGCTTAAACCCTACTTTATGCGTTGCTTCGTAAAGGGCTGATTTGGATCCACTTGTTTCATGCTATGGTTAGGTTAACCTTAATACTTCTGTTGTAGTTGCGGATGCTTGCAATAGAGGTTAATCATAAGTGGGATGCTTGTTCAAGTAAGAACAATACCCAAGCACCGGTCCACCCACATATCAAATTATCAAAGTACCGAATGCGAATCGTATGAACGTGATGAAAACTAGCTTGACGATATTCCCATGTGTCCTCGGGAGCGCTTTTCCTTATATAAGAGTTTGTCCAGGCTTGTCCTTTGCTACAAAAAGGATTGGGCCACCTTGCTACACTTTATTTACTTTTGTCACTTATTGCTCGTTACAATTTATCTTATCACAAAACTATCTGTTACCACTTATTTCAGTACTTGCAGAGAATACCTTGCTGAAAACCGCTTGTCATTTCCTTCTGCTCCTCGTTGGGTTCGACACTCTTACTTATCGAAAGGACTACATAGATCCCCTATACTTGTGGGTCATCACGGGCAGGTCCTAAAAATAGGTAGAGTGATTGTTAAAGGGACCACCTAGAAATTCCCTTATACGTCAGTGCTTCTTGCCGTCTTGGTGTATCTATACTTTCGAAAGGACTAGTGATCAGGCCGTCAGAAAAAGCCTGTGGAAAAGAAACCTGAAAAGGATAAAGAAGAAAAAGTGAAAGTATGTGTGTCCAGGGGGGTCGAGCCGTATTATGGATCACAATCTAGTTATGCCTCCGTCTATGCCCATGGTATTTTGAGTGCATAGTTATGTACGCGCGGTACAAACGTCGCCACTTGGTCGGGACTTGGACGGAGGCCGAATTGCTAGTCGAGCTCTTGACGAGCTGGGTTGTCCTGCTGCAGAGTAGTCTGGACTCGTTTGACAGTGTCTGGGAGCTCGGCCGCCGAATTAAGGTTCTGCTTGAGAAGGCCGCTCTGCACTTCTGCTGCTAAAGCAGCGGTGTGCTCCTCGGTACGGAGGGAGCGTTCCATGTTTCCATTCACTGTTATGACGCCGCGTGGTCCGGGCATCTTGAGCTTGAGATAAGTATAGTGTGGCACTGCGTTGAATCGACCAAATGCGGTTCGTCCCAGCAGTGCGTGATAGCCATTGCGGAAGGGGACGATATCAAAGATCAGTTCTTCTCTTCAGAAGTTGTCCGGGGATCCGAAGACAACCTCTAGTGTGATTGAGCCCATACAGCGGGCCTCTACACCTAGTATGACTCCTTTAAAGGTAGTCTTTGTGGGCTTGATCCTTGAGGGATTAATGCCCATTTTGCGCATTGTATCCTGATAGAGCAGGTTCAGGTTGCTGCCAACATCCATGAGGACTCACGTGAGATGGAATCCATCAATGATTGGGTCAAGGACCAGTGCGGCTGAACCACCATGACGGATACTTGTCGGATGGTCCCTGCGATCGAAAGTGATCGGACAGGAAGACCATGGGTTGAACTTTGGGGCGACTGGCTCCATCGCATAGACGTCCCTGAGCGCGCGTTTGCGCTCCCTCTTGGGGATATGGGTAGCGTATATCATGTTCACTATTTTAACTTGCGGGGGGGGGGGGGGGCTTCTTCTGTCCCTGTGTTCGGCGGACGGGACTCCTCGTCATCGTCCTCTCTTTGCAACCCGTTCTCCTTGTTCTCGGTTTTTAATTTGCCGGCCTGTTTAAAAACCAAACAGTCTCTGTTGGTATGATTGGCTGGTTTGCTTGGGGTGCCATGGATCTGGCATGGACGATGGAGTATGCGGTCCAAGCTGGATGGGCCCGGATTGTTTCTTTTATATGGCTTCTTCCGCTGGCCGGACTTGGAGCCACTGAATCCGGCGTTGACCGCTGAGGGAGTCCTGGACTAAGGGGTCCTCGGGCGTCCGACCTATTATCCTTTGGGCCGGAATGATGGGCTGTGAAGACATGAAGACCAAAGACTGTACCCGTGTCCGGATTGGACTCTACTTGGCATGGAAGGCAAGCTTGGCAACCGACTATGTAGATTCCCTCTGATGTAACCGACTCCATGTAACCCTAGATCTCTCCGGTGTCTATATAAACTGGAGAGTGTAGTCCGGATAGACAGATACAAATTACCATAGTCATACATGCTAGACTTCTAGGGTTTAGCCATTACGATCTCGTTGTAGATCAACTCTTGTAACACTCATATTCATCAAGATCAATCAAGCAGGAAGTAGGGTATTACCTCCATAGAGAGGGCCCGAACCTGGGTAAACATCGTGTCCCACGTCTCCTGCTACCATCGACCCTAGACGCACAGTTCGGGACCCCCTACCCGAGATCCGCCGGTTTTGACACCGACATTGGTGCTTTCATTGAGAGTTCCACTGTGCCGTCGCCAAAAGGGTTGATAGCTCGCCTTGTCGTCAAGGATAATATCATCTCCGGAGGAGCCCTGGCCCCAGGCCAAACCCTCCAGCTGGGCGGCTTTATCATGACCGCCAATTCAGCCCTTAAGCTGACGATGACCTCTGAAGTCGTCGAAAATCGCCTCCACGTTGATCCCAAATACACTGCTCGGATCCAACGGAGTTATCGTCGTTGAACGAGCTCCTGGATCACATGACCCCCTTGGGGGTCACTACAGACTATAATTGGGTTGGGCTTAAACCTGATCAGAGAGAAATTAAAACTGCGCCGATCACCCACCAGATGGCGGTAGTCGAGGAGCGGAACAACTCTTCTGCTATATTGAAGACAAACTATGTTCGGATCTCTGAAGGGCCGGATATTCTCCGGCAGAAAGGCATGTCTCGTCCTCCGAACATAGAGTCGGACGATGAGCCTAAAAAATCAGCCGATATCCCAGAGCCCGAACTGTCAGGTCCGGTTGATCTTCAAACTCTAGATCCAAAATCGGGTCAGGGTTCGGATTTAAATCCACCCACCCACCCGGACATAGATGCTCTCATGAGCATCAAACAACAGTCTCAAGAAACGGTCCACCACTTCTGGGCCAGATTCCTCCTTGTCAAAGATAAGGTAAAGGATTGCCGTGACAAGGATGCGATAGCAGCATTTTGCAACAACTGCGCGGACGAAGGTATCCTGAACGCCATTAATCGCCGCCGCATACTAAAGTTTGCTGACTTAGCAACTGTTGTACACAAGTACAGCGCAATGGAAAGCGCCTGGAAAACTCAGGTAGCTTGCTGGGAACTGTCGATCCCAACTCAACGCCTCATAAAAACGAAAAGGACGCACCCTCGTGGCACGCCCAGCCCAACAGTCAAAAAACATAAACCCATCACGCGGCACGGCACTATTCTAGAGGGATGGCTTAACAGCCCATGCAAAATACATACAACACCATACACTATGGAAACCCACAGCCTTAGAGCATGTTGGATACTTCGGCAAGTAGCCAAGAGCAGTGAGGACATCCTTATCAAGGACATCCCAGAACAGCACCCTCCAGAAAACGACGATGCAAGGGTATTGACGGTCTTCGAGACATTCTCTTCAAACAATAAGCATAAAAGGGCACTACGCGATCTCGCCGAAGTCTGCCAGGTCGCTGCAATTGACCCCTGGAATGACACGGCCATAACCTTTAACGCCAGTGACGAACCTAAATACAGAACAGTCCGAGCACCAACCGCATTAGTCCTCAGTCCCATCATGGACGGTTTTCGACTTACAAAAGTCCTCATGGATGGCGGCAGCGGACTAAACCTCATTTATGAGGACACGCTCGACAAGATGGAAATATACATGAGCCGCATTGAGAAAAACAGCACAACCTTTCAAGGTATCATTCCCAGTCGGAAAGCGTGGTGTGCGGGAAAAATTACACTTGATGTGGTATTCAGCACGCCGGAGAATTATCGGTCCGAAGAAATAACTTTCCACGTGGCCCCTTTTAACAGTGGATATCATGCCCTGTTAGGGCGAGAGGCCTTCACGCGCTTTCAAGCTGTACCTCATTATGGGTATATGAAGCTAAAAATGCCCGGGCCTAATGGAATAATCACCCTCATTAGGGATATAGCACTCCCCGCCGAGAACAAAACCGCATCCCTCGCCCTCGAGGCATTATCCGCGGCCCTTGCGGCCGAAGAATTAACCCACTATGCTCCACTGTGGATAGGGACGATGTGATCCTAGACAATCGACCCAAATCCACTTCTTTCAAGCCAGCAGAAGAAATAGTCAAATTTCAGGTCCATCCAACAGACCCGAAGAAGACAACATCTATCGGAGCGCAACTTAGCCCCATAGTCGATGCCGCACTACGAGACTTCTTGCGCGAAAACTGGGATATATTCGCCTGGCACCCCTCAGACATGCCAGGAATCCCGCATGAGTTGGCCGAACACAGCCTCAACATACTGAAGTGATATAAGCCGGTCAAACAAACACGGTGGCACTTTTCCGAACCCAAATGACAAGCTATGGGAGAATATCTAGCAAAACTCATCAAGGCCGGATTCATCAGAGATATTAAACTTCTGGACTGGCTGGCAAACTTGGTAACGGTACCAAAGAAGGATAAATCCCGGTGCCTATGCGTCAATTTCAAAGACCTTAACAAGGCTTGCCCTAAGGATCCCTTCCCCCTTCCTTGCATTGATCAAATCATTGACGCTACTGTAGGACACGACTCGATGTGCTTCCTTGATGTATATTCCGGATACTATAAAATCAAAATGAAGGAGTCCGATCAAGCCGCAACAGCATTCATTACACCATACGGGCCGTTCTGCTTCCACACCATGCCTTTCGGGCTCAAGAATGCCGGCGCCACCTACCAGCATATGATCCAAACATGCATCGAGAAACAGATCGGCAAGACAGTGGAGGCCTACGTGGACGACGTCGTCATCAAAAATAGACACGTCGAAACACTAATAGACAATTTGCATCTCACATTCGACAACCTCTGTACATATGACATCAAACTTAATCCAGAAAAGTGCGTCTTCAGCGTCCCCGCCGGAAAACTACTGGGCTTCATCGTTTCCAATAGAGGAATTGAAGCAAATCCAGGCAAAATCCGAGCTCTATCAGAATTGGCTATGCCAACCGAACTTAAACAGGTCCAAAAACTCGCTGGGTGCATGGCAGCTTTAAGCCGCTTTATATCCAGGTTGGGGGAAAAGGCGCTGCCACTTTATTGCCTTCTACGGCACTCCGATAACTTCAAGTGGACAGACGCAGCGATGGCCGGACTGGAAGAGATAAAAGCCCTTATGGCAAGCAACCCAATCCTGGCCGCGCCAAACGTCAGCGAACCAATGCTCCTATATATATCGGCAACACACCAGGTGGTGAGCACCGTACTCGTCGTCGAGCGAGAACAGGATGGACACAAATTTCCGCTCCAAAAGCCGGTATACTACGTATCCACCGTCCTCACACCATGCAAATCCCGGTACCCTCATTATCAAAAGATATCATATGCAGTCTTCATGGCATCTCGAAAATTGCGACACTACTTTCAGGAGTGTTCAATCACGGTGGCTTCTGAACTGCCCCTCAATGATATAATAAACAACCGGGACGCCACGGGCCGGATTGCCAATTGGGCCATTGAGGTCCTTCCATTCGACATCACGTACAAACCACATCTAGCCATCAAATCCCAAGTACTGGCTGACTTCGTCGCCGAATGGACAGAGGCCGAACTCCCTAAAGAGTACGACACGTATTCCAACTGGGTTATGCATTTTGACGGCTCCAAAATGTTGGCGGGGCTAGGAGCCGGCGTCGTATTAACGTCCCCCACGGGAGATATCGTCCAGTACGTACTCCAAATATTATTCACAGACTCCAACAACGCAGCTGAATACGAGGCCTTGCTACATGGCCTTCGGATGGCCGTATCAATGGGCATACAACGCCAGGAGGTGCGTGGGGACTCAAACCTTGCAATATCCCAAATTAATGGAGACTTTGATGCCAAAGATCCAAAGATGGCAGCTTATCACAACACCGTCTTAAAAATGTCAGCTCGGTTTGAGGGGCTCGAATTTCATCACGTCGCCCGGGAAAGTAATCAGGCGGCAGACATCCTTGCTCGCATCGGTGCTAAGCGCAACCCCGTCCCACCTAACATCTTCCTCAAAAGGCTCTTTAAGCCATCCGTGGTGTGGCAAGGGGGAGACAGCAACGACAGTCCAGTTCTGAACACAAATATAGATAGCGAACACGCCGATATCATCGGAGGCTCAGTCACAAAAATAACACCATCGGCCCATCTCATTATGGCAGTTATTTCCCCGTGGACCGAACCATTCTTGGCCTACCTTGATAGGAAGGAGCTCCCAGAAGATCAGAACGAGGCCCGCCGCATTGTCCGGCGTTCGAAGGCCTATAAAGTTCGCGAAGGAGAGCTCTACAAGAAAAGCACTACCAGAGTCCTTCAAAGGTGTATCTCCGAGGAGGAGGGGCGGCAACTCTTGGCAGAAATTCATGCCGGTCTCGGTGGGCACCACACCGCAGCCAGGGCACTTGTCAGCAAGGCCTTGCGGACAGGATTTTAGTGGCCTACGGCCTGAGCAGACGTGCAGGACCTCGTCCAGTGCTGCGTGGGATGCCAACTCTTCGCCAACCAAAGCCATATGCCCCCAACCGCCCTACGACCAATCCCCATTACATGGCCCTTTGCGGTCTGGGGCTTGGACATGGTTGGACCCATTAAAGGGATAAATGTACCAAGTGGATAGAGGCTAGACCAGTTAAAATGGCCGAGTCCGGACCGGTGATTGCATTTATATCCGACGTGGTGCCCATTATGGTGTCCTGCACAACATCAACACAGACAGCGGTTTCAATTTGACAGCCGATGAGGTAAAAACCTGGTGTCCTAATCTGGGCATTAAGCTCGATTACGCCTCTATCTACCACCCACAAACAAACGGTCAAGCCGAACGAGCTAATGGTCTTATTATGAGTGGCATCAAACCCAGGCTAGTGCGGTCTTTGAAAGAATCAGACAAGCACTGGGTTGAGGAGCTCGACTCCGTACTCTAGGGGCTGCGGACCACGCCCAACCGTACTACCGGATACACACCTTTCTTCATGGTGTATGGTGCAGAGGTTGTGTTGCCCTGCGATATTATACTTGACTCACCTCGAGTGCGTATGTACGAAGAGAAAGAGGCCGAGTTGGATCGGCAAGACAACCTAGATGCCTTGGAGGAGGAGCGCGACGTCGCCAAAGCCCGTTCAACATTTTATCAATAGCAGGCTAGAAGATATCAAAGCAGAGAAGTACGGGCCAAGACTTACAATGTTGGTGAACTTGTTCTACGCTTGCCGGAGAAGAAAAAGGACAAACTCAAGCCCAAATGGGAGGGTCCCTTCATAATCGACGAAGTTCTTACCGGCGGAGCGTACCGTCTTCAGGATGCATCGGACAATCGCCTGGAGCCGAACCCCTGGAACGCGGCCAGACTCCAAAGGTTTTATGCCTAGCACCGAATTCTTTGTTCGTCCCGTTCTCCCCTGTAGTTTCCATTACTTTTTCTCTCTTTTCCACCTTTATTTTTTCGCTTTAAATCTCTCATACGGCTCGACCGAACACCGCTGATGTACGCATCTTTACATATGTACGTCCATTATACCTGGGGGCATCTTTAACAGAAGCTTGTTAATATTATTTTCCGAGCGTCAAGCTCATCACACATGCGCGTTTTTCCCGTCTGTCTTTTCTTCACCATTATATGCATTGATATGACTTAAGTTTTGGCCAAGCTGGGTTGCCTGGCTCCTGTGCTTACCCCTACGTTCCCGATTGTTCGGCTAGGTGGTAAAGGGAGCACCTTGATAACCCACAAGTATAGGGGATCAATTGTAGCCTCTTTCGATAAGTAAGAGTGTTGAACCCAACGAGTAGCTAAAGGTAGAACAAATATCCCCTCAAGTTCTATCGACCACCGATACAACTCTACGTGCACTTGACGTTCGCTTTACCGGAAACAAGTATGAAACTAGAAGTACTTTGTAGGTGTTTTGGATAGGTTTGCAAGAAAAATAAAGAGAGCGTAAATAGAAAGTAGGGGCTGTTTATATGAAGACACAACTAAATTAGTTTTAGTAGAGAGATTTTTGTTACGAGAAAGTTATTTGTCCATAGGCAATCGATAACTAGACTGGTAATCACTACTGCAATTTTATTTAAGGGAGAGGCATAAGCTAACATACTTTCTCTACTTGGATCATATGCACTTATGATTGGAACTCTAGCAAACATCCGCAACTACTAAAGATCATTAAGGTAAAACCCAACCATAGCATTAAAGAATCAAGTCCTCTTTATCCCATATGCAAACAACCTACTTACTCAGGTCTGTGCTTCTGTTCACTCACGCCACCCACCATAAGCAAATCATAAACATATTGCAACACCCTACAGCGGGAATCCCTCACGCTTGCGCGACACGAAGAGCAACATAGGACAGCACCAATAATAAAACATGCAATTCAAACCAATCTTGATCATCAAATAACCCATAGGACAAAACAGATCTACTCAAACATCATAGGATAGCCATACATCATTGGGAAATAATATATAGCGTTGAGCACCATGTTTAAGTAGATATTACAGCGGGTTAGAGAGAGGTTACACCGCTGCATAGAGGGGGAAGAGTTGGTGATGATGGCGGTGGAGTTGTTGGTGAAGATGACAGTTATGATGATGGCCCCCGGTCGCACTCCGGCGCCACCAGAAGCAAGGGGGAGAGAGCCCCCCTCCTTCTTCTTCCTTGACCTCCTCCCTATATGGGAGAAGGGTTTACCCTCTGGTCCTTGGCTCCCATGGCGTGGGAGGGGCGAGAGCCCCTCCGAGATTGAATCTCTCTCTCTCTCTCTCTCTCTCTCTCTCTCTCTCTGTTTCTGTGCTCTGTTCTGTTGCCCTTTCACCGTTTATTTTATATCCGGAGATCTGTAACTCCGATTGGACTCAAACCTTCGCCGTGATTTTTTACCAAAAATTAGCTTTCTTGCGGCCGAAGAAGGGCATCAACCGCCTTACGGGTGGACCACGAGGGTCAGGGGCGCGCCCTGGGGGGGGGGGGGTAGGGCGCGCCCCCTACCTCGTGCCCACCTCGGACACCGTTTCACGATGATCTTTCTTCCAGACTTTCCAAATATTCCAAAAAATCTCCGTCTGTTTTTATCTCGTTTGGACTTTGTTTGATATGGATATTCTGCGAAACCAAAAACATGCAATAGACAGGAACTGGCACTGGGCACTGGATCAATATGTTAGTCCCAAAAATACTATAAAAAGTTGCCAAAAAGTATATGACAGTTGAATAATATTGGCATGGAGCAATCAAAAATTATTGATACAACGGAGACGTATCAGCATCCCCAAGCTTAATTCCTGCTCGTCCTCGAGTAGGTAAATGATAAAAAAGATAATTTTTTATGTGGGATGCTACCTAGCATAATCTTGATCATATGTCTAATCATGGCATGAATATTAAGACACGAGTGATTCAAGGCAATAGTCTATCCTTTGACATAAAAACAATAATACTTCAAGCCTACTAATAAAGCAATCATGTCTTTTCAAAATAACATGGCCAAAGATAGTTATCCCTACAAAATCATATAGTCTGGCTATGCTCCATCTTCACCACACAAAATATTCAAATCATGCACAACCCCGATGACAAGCCAAGCAATTGTTTCATACTTTTGACGTTCTCAAACCTTTTCAACTTTCACGCAATACATGAGCGTGAGCCGTGGACATAGCACTATAGGTGGAATAGAATATGATGCTGGGGGTTATGTGGAGAAGACAAAAAGGAGAAAGTCTCACATCAACTAGGCGTATCAACGGGCTATGGAGATGCCCATCAATAGATATCAATGTGAGTGAGTAGGGATTTCCATGCAAAGGATGCACTAAGAGCTATAAGTATATGAAAGCTCAAACTAAAACTAAGTGGGTGTGCATCCAACTTGCTTGCTCATGAAGACCTCGGGCATTTGAGGAAGCCCATCATCGGAATATACAAGCCAAGTTCTGTAATGAAAATTCCCACTAGTATATGAAAGTGATAACTCAAGAGACTCTCTGTATGAAGAACATGATGCTACTCTGAAGCACAAGTGTGGTAAAAGGATAGTAACATTGCCCCCTCTCTCTTTTTCTCTCAATTTATTTATTTTTTTTTTATTTTTTTGGTGGGCTTCTTTGGCCTCTTTTTTTGGGCTTCTTTGGCCTCTTTTATTTTTCATAAAGTCCGGAGTCTCTTCCCGACTTGTGGGGGAATCATAGTCTCCATCATCCTTTCCTCACTGGGGCAATGCTCTAATAATGATGATCATCACACTTTTATTTACTTACAACTCAATATTACAACTCGATATCTAGGACAAAGATATGACTCTATATGAATGCCTCCGGCGGTTTACCGGGATGTGCAATGATCTAGCGTAGCAATGACATGAAAAAACGGACAAGCCATGAAAACATCATGCTAGCTATCTTACGATCATGCAAAGCAATATGACAATGAATGCTCAAGTCATATATATGATGATGATGGAAGTTGCATGGAAATATATCTCAGAATGGCTATGGAAATGCCATGATAGGTAGGTATGGTGTCTGTTTTGAGGAAGGTTTATGGTGGGTGTATGATACCGGTGAAAAGTGCGCGGTATTAGAGAGGCTAGCAATGGTGGAAGGGTGAGAGTGCGTATAATCCATGGACTCAACATTAGTCATAAAGAACTCACATACTTATTGCAAAAATCTATTAGTTATCAAAACAAAGTACTATGCACATGCTCCTAGGGGGATAGATTGGTAGGAGAAGACCATCGCTCGTCCCCGACCGCCACTCATAAGGAAGACAATCAATAAATAAATCATGCTCCGACTTCATCACATAACGGTTCACCGTACGTGGATGCTACGGGAATCACAAACTTCAACACAAGTATTTCTACAATCCACAACTACCCACTAGCATGACTCTAATATCACCATCTTTATATCGCAAAACTATTGCAAGGAATCAAACATATCATATTCAGTGATCTACAAATTTTATGTAGGATTTTATGGCTAACCATGTGAATGACCAGTTCCTGTCATCTCTCTAAATAGATATAAGTGAAGCAAGAGAGTTTTAATTCTTTCTACAAAAGGTATGCCCACGCTCTAACAAATATAGGTGAAGCAAAAGAGCATTCTACAAATAGCGGTTTACTAAGTGAAGAGAAACAGGCAATCCAAACTTCAAATGATATAAGTGAAGCACATGAAGCATTCTATAAAGCCATACTCAAAAGATATAAGTGAAGTGCAAAGAGCATTCTATAAATCAAACAAGGACTATCTCATACCAGCATTGTGCATAAAAGAAAATTTAAAAGTAAATGCAAAAGGCGCTCCAAGATTGCACATATCGCATGAACGAAACGAATCCGAAAACATACCGATATTTGTTGAAGAAAGACGGGATGCCTTCCGGGGCATCCCCAAGCTTAGACGCTTGAGTCTCCTTGAATTTTTACTTGGGGTGCCTCGGGCATCCCCAAGCTTGAGCTCTTGCCTCTCTTCCTTCTTCTCACATCGAGACCTTCTCGATCATCGAACACTTCATCCACACAAAACTTCAACAGAAAACCCGGTAAGATCCGTTAGTATAATAAAGCAAATCACTACTCTAAGTACTGTTGCAAACCACTTCATATTTTGTTTTTGCATTGTGTCTATTGTAATATAGCTTTTCCGTGGCTTAATCCACTGATATATATCGATAGTTTCATCAAAACAAGCAAACTATGCATAAAAAACAGAATCTGTCTAAAACAGAACAGTCTGTAAGAATCTGAACATTCACCATACTTATGATACTTGAATAATTCTTACAAAATTAGGAAAAATAAAAAATTTGTACAGAAAGACAGTGAAAAAAGAATCAGAACCATTTGACGTTCGAGTACAAAATTAAAAATCCGCACTACAGCCAAAGTTTCTGTCCTGCACCGCACAAACCAACAAGTATTGTAAACATCCTAAAGGCAAACCTTGGTACATTATTTTTATAATACAATGGATTGTACAAGGGGATAATTATTTTTGTTGAAAAGTTTCTGTAATCAAGATTCACGAAGTTTCCGTGAGCATGAACAAAGTTCAAGGCTAGCTCCCACTTCAACAATGCTCGTCTTTCTCACTTTCGCTTTTCTTTTCGAAAAAGTTTTTGGTTCCCCTCTTTATTTTTGTTGTTTTTAAACTATATGAAAGCACTCAACAGAAATAAACGACTCTCTAAAACTTCCGGGTTGTCTCCCTGGCAGCGCTTTCTTTAAAGCCATTAAGCTAGGCATATAGTGCTCAAGTAGTGAATCCACCCGGATCCCTAGGTATATCAAAGCCAATTTTAATTAGCAATGATTTGTAATTTAGTAGTGAGCACAAAGTAACAAATATCATGTAATGACGAAGTCTGACTCTCTTCCAATGCATCGGCATGTCATAAAAGAACAATTCATGCACACAAAGTAAAGGCTAATGCATAGTGTAAACAGTTTCTTGCAATTTTATCGTATTGGAAACATAGAGAGGTGGGGATATAGTTCCTCTCTCATAATAATTGCAAGTAGCAGCAGCAAGCACATGCATATTATATTCAACAAAATCATCATGTGCAACGGTAAAAGGCAACCCATCAATATAATCCTTAATAAGGGCAAACTTCTCCGATATAGTGTAGTTGGGAGAATTCAAAAAGATAATAGGACTATCATGCGTGAGTGCAATAGCAACAATTTCATGTTTAACATAAGGAACTATAGCAAGTTCATCTCCATAAGCGTAATTCATATTGGCATCTTAGCCACAAGCATAGCAAGCATCATCAAAAAGGGATATTTCAAAAGAATCATAGGGATCATAACAGTCATCATAGCAATCATCCTTCGGTAAGCACGAAGGGGAATTAAACAATGTATGAGTTAAAGAGTTACTCTCATTAGAAGGTGGGCACGGGTGATCAATCCGCTCTTCCTCCTTTTGTTCTTCGCTCTCCTCCTCATCTTTTTCATCCAATGAGCTCACAGTTTCATCAACTTCTTCTTCCATAGACTCCTGCAAAATATTAGTCTCTTCTTGGACAGCGGGGGAGTCCTCAATATAAGATTTAACATAGGTATTAGAAGCATAATTCTCATAACAATATTCAAGTATGGCAAAAAATTTAGATTTGTAAAGAGTAGCATCATACTTTTCAATCAACGAAGCAATTTCATACGCACCCTTAAAAGCAACAAATTCTTCAATTTGTTGAACATCATAATAATTATAAACACCCTTAGCATATGAAGATACGATTCCATTATCACCAAACTAACATTGGTAGGGAAGGTGTTTCTTAGGGTTTTCTGAACAACAAGTAAAATCATAAATTTCACATAAATTCCAAGCATAGCATTGCATAGTATTAATTTGATGCTGTAGAAGTTTCCATTTTTGAGATAAGCGGAGTCGCACATAACAAGCATGCTCATCTAAAGATTTGCCCTCAACTAAGCTAGTTGGGGTTTCAGCACGAGCACAAAGAGATCGAAGATGATCCAAGTAAAAAGCTTCAGGAGTGTGATAGATTTTGAGTGGTTCTTCAACCATTGGTTCAGTAGGTACAACTAATTTTTTGGTATTTTGCGTTTCCTACCCATAACTAAAGATAGAAAACAACTAAGAACAGCAAATAGAAATTACTTAATGATAAAGCAAACAAGCACACACGAGAATATTCACCCCACGCTATTGCTCCCCGGCAACGGCGCCAGAAAAAGGTCTTGATAACCCACAAGTATAGGGGATCAATTGTAGCCTCTTTCGATAAGTAAGAGTGTCGAACCCAACGAGGAGCTAAAGGTAGAACAAATATTCCCTCAAGTTCTATCGACCACCGATACAACTCTACGCGCACTTGACGTTCGCTTTACCGGAAACAAGTATGAAACTAGAAGTACTTTGTAGGTGTTTTTGGATAGATTTGCAAGAAAATAAAGAGAGTGTAAATAAAAAGTAGGGGCTGTTTAGATGAAGACACAACTAAATTAGTTTTAGTATAGAGCTTTTTGTTACGAGAAAGTTATTTGTCCATAGGCAATCGATAATTAGACCGGTAATCACTATTGCAATTTTATTTGCGAGAGAGGCATAAGCTAACATACTTTCTCTACTTGGATCATATGCACTTATGATTGGAACTCTAGCAAGCATCTGCAACTACTAAAGATCATTAAGGTAAAACCCAACCATAGCATTAAAGCATCAAGTCCTCTTTATCCCATATGCAAACAACCTACTTACTCGGGTCTGTGCTTCTGTTCACTCACGCCACCCACCATAAGCAAATCATAAACATATTGGAACACCCTACAGTGGGAATCCCTCATGCTTGCGTGACATGGAGAGCACCATAGGACAGCACCAATAATAAAACATGCAATTCAAACCAATCTTGATCATCAAATAACCCATAGGACAAAACAGATCTACTCAAACATCATAGGATAGCCATACATCATTGGGAAATAATATATAGCGTTGAGCACCATGTTTAAGTAGAGATTACAGCAGGTTAGAGAGAGGTTACACCACTGCATAGAGGGGGAAGAGTTGGTGATGATGGCGGTGGAGTTGTTGGTGAAGATGACGGTGATGATGATGGCCCCCGGTGGCACTCCGGCGCCACCGGAAGCAAGGGGGAGAGAGCCCCCCTCGTTCTTCTTCTTCCTTGACCTCCTCCCTATATGGGAGAAGGGTTTGCCCTCTGGTCCTTGGCTCCCATGGTGTGGGAGGGGCGAGAGCCCCTCCGAGATTGGATCTATCTCTCTGTCTCTCTCTGTTTCTGCGTTCTGTTCTGCTGCCCTTTTACCGTTTCTTTTATATCCGGAGATCCGTACTCCAATTGGACTAAAACCTTCGCCGTGATTTTTTGAACAAAAATTAGCTTTCTTGCGGCCGAAGAAGGGCATCAACTACCTTAGGGGTGGACCACAAGGGTCAGGGGCGCGTCCTGGGGGGGGGGGGGTAGGGCGCGCCCCCCTACCTCGTGCCCACCTCGGACACCGTTTCGCAATGATCTTTCTTCCAGACTTTCCAAATATTCCAAAAAAATCTCCGTCCGCTTTTATCCTGTTTGGACTCCATTTGATATGGATATTCCGCGAAAGCAAAAACATGCAACAGACAGGAACTGACACTGGGCACTGGATCAATATGTTAGTCCCAAAAATAGTATAAAAAGTTGCCAAAAAGTATATGAAAGTTGAATAATATTGGCATGGAGGAATCAAAAATTATAGATACGAAGGAGACATATCACAGCTCTGCTATTGTTACTGCCGGGTCATCCGGATGTGTACCTCAGACTGGGTGAAGCCGAAAGCTAGCGTTCCTAAGGGAATATTCAGTCGGTGGATGAAAAATGTTTTCTGCACTCACTCTATTATGAACCCCCAGAAGCTATACACAATTTGATTTTCACATCACAATTCGGACATGTCTACTACTGCATACACATCCAGGGAAAGGAACCCTTAATGGAACTATTCTCCCTGGAAGATGTTTCTTACAATCTCAATGTAATATAACATAACTAGCCGGATACAACTTGTTTGTTCAAGCAACTATGACCCCTACACTTAGTTTTCCACGCATACCCCGGCCTATTCGGCTGTGACGGTATTCGAAAACACTCCGCACCTTCGGGTTCAGAGGTTGAAGCGAAAAGGTCTGCCATGACAAATGATATAGAATTCAGCTAGAATTCCACATGGTGGGTTAAGTACATAGTCACTGGGACTCAAACACTTCCTCCTCTATACCATCTAACAGGCAGTCTAACTTACAATCTTGTTGGGAATATTTGGCGGCCACCTCTACTTGGTCATATACTAAACTAACGGGAATTTCTTCCCCATCTAGCCCTAGCGGTCCAACCCGGGCCATGTTAGGATTCAGCTTGGTATATCGTGTTTTCACCATGGCCCAGGCCTCTCGCGCACCCTCTTGGCAAGCCGATATCTTCCATAATCGGATACACCGCCGCGCTCCCTTGAACATCTCTACAACCTCCTCCATACTTCCTGGAGGGGAGTCAGATGGCCATAAGGCCTTGGCAACACTCCGCATGGCCAGCCGAGCATGCTCGTGCACTTGCGACAGTCTTTGCAGCGGATCACTTGATGATCCGGACACCTCCTCTTTAGGACGGCCCGTAAATATACCTACAAACATAGCTATATCAGTTCCATTTATCTCCGAACTACCTAAAAAAAGAAAAGTTCGGAAACATACTGAATATGCCGCCCCGCAGCTTCTTGTCCTCCTTCACGGAGTCGGCTAGCTAGGCCCGCACATCTTTCAACTCTTCACCCAACGTAGTGTTGGAATCATGTAGCTTGTTTTTCTCATCCTTGATGTGGGTCAGCACACGCTCGCCTGCGGCGTGTTACCTCTTTGCCTCTCTTTCTCCCTCTTGGGCGATCTTCAACTTCTTTTAAAGTTGATCAGGCGGCCCTATTATGCGACCAGTAGAAGTATTAGCATAGTTGGTATACAATTATTGTTCTTCAATGGAGGGGAACGTTACCAGAGGACAACTTCTTGAAGTTTTCCAGTTCGGCGGCAGTAGCATTTAGCTGCGCCCGACACTGCTCCAGCTCTTGAGCTAGCAGGCGATTCTTCTTTGTAAGGACCTGGTCGTACAACGATCCTTAAATCAGTTGTGCCAACTGCTTTCAGCCTCGGGGGCTACGGGCATGTGATCATCCTTGTTTGGACAAAGAAAACTTACCCGCACATCTGCCAAATATTGCTTCGTGGCTCTTCTAAGCCCATCCCGAGCAGCTCGGATGTATGCGTCTCCCAAGCTAAAGGCATCGAATGCCTCCTCCAAGAACTTGGGGTCCCGTAAGACCGCCCTATAGCGCCGATGATTCATGGCGCTCTCCACTTCCGAGTTGGCAACAGACATATTCTCCGAACCCTCAGCCGAAGGATAGTCTGGCATTGTTCCCATATCTGCTCCCGTCTCTCCGATGGGGTTTAAATCCCGGGCGCCGGAAGTACGGCCGAACAGACCCTCGGACATAGTCCAGTGAACCTTTTTCCTGGTACCAGACAAACGTATAAGTTGCAGTTGGATGTGACTACTAAAGTATACCTTCAAATCCTTACCTCTTTGATGAGGGACCGGTCGTGTCTGTTGGGGAACATAGTAATTTCAAAAAATTTCCTACGCACACGCAAGATCATGGTGATGCATAGCAACGAGAGGGGAGAGTGTTGTCTACGTACCCTCGTAGACCGACAGCGGAAGCGTCATGACAACGCGGTTGATGTAGTCGTACGTCTTCATGGCCCAACCGATCAAGCACTGAAACTACGGCACCTCCGAGTTCTAGCACACTTCAGCTCGATGACGATCCCCGGACTCCGATCCAGCAAAGTATCGGGGAAGAGTTCCGTCAACACGACGGCGTGGTGATGATCTTGATGTTCTACTGTCGCAGGGCTTCGCCTAAGCACAGCTACAATATTATCGAGGATTATGGTGGAGGGGGGCACCGCACACGGCTAAGAGAACGATCATGAAGAACAACTTGTGTGTCTAGAGGTGCCCCCCTGCCCCCGTATATAAAGGAGCAAGGGGGGAGGAGGCCGGCCCTAGGAGGGGCGCGCCAGGGGAGTAGGATTCCTACTCCTAGTTGGAGTAGGTTTCCTCCTTTCCTAGTCCAACTAGGAGAAGGGGGGAAAGGGGGGAAGAGGGGATGGAAGGGAGAGAGGGGCCGCGCCCCAAACCCCTTGTCCAATTCGGACTGGGCTTGGGAGGGGCGCGCGCCACCTCCTGGTCCTTCCCACTAAGGCCCATTAAGGCCCATTCCTTCTTCCTCGTATTCCCGTAACTCCCCGATACCTTTGAAAATACCCGAATCACTCGGAACCTTTCCGATGTCTGAATATAGTCGTCCAATATATCGATTTTTACGTCTCAACCATTTCGAGACTCCTCGTCATGTCCCCGATCTCATCCGGGACTCCGAACTCCTTCGATACATCAAAACTTATAAACTCATAATATAACTATCATCGAAACCTTAAGCATGCGGACCCTACGGGTTTGAGAACAATGTAGACATGACCGAGACATGTCTCCGGTCAATAACCAATAGCGGAACCTGGATGCTCATATTGGCTCCCACATATTCTATGAAGATCTTTATCGGTCAGACCGCATAACAACATACGGTGTTCCCTTTGTCATCGGTATGTTACTTGCCCGAGATTCGATCGTCGGTATCTTAATACCTAGTTCAATCTCGTTACCGGCAAGTCTCTTTACTCGTTCCGTAATACATCATTTCACAACTAACTCATTAGTTGCAATGCTTGCAAGGCTTATGTGATGTGCATTACCGAGAGGGTCCAAAGATACCTCTCCGACAATCGGAGTGACAAATCCTAATCTCGAAATACGCCAACCCAACATGTACCTTTGGAGACACCTGTAGAGCTCCTTTATAATCACCCAGTTACGTTGTGACATTTGGTAGCACACAAAGTGTTCCTCCGGCAAACGGGAGTTGCATAATCTCATAGTCATAGGAACATGTATAAGTCATGAAGAAAGCAATAGCAACATACTAAATGATCGGGTGCTAAGCTAATTGAATGGGTCATGTCAATCACATCATTCTTCTAATGATGTGATCCCGTTAATCAAATAACAACTCTTTTGTTCATGGTTAGGAAACATAACCATCTTCGATTAACGAGCTAGTCAAGTAGAGGCATACCAGTGACACTCTGTTTGTATATGTATTCACACATGTATTATGTTTCCGGTTAATACAATTCTAGCATGAATAATAAACATTTATCATGATATAAGGAAATAATAACTTTATTATTGCCTCTAGGCCATATTTCCTTCAGTCTCCCACTTGCACTAGAGTCAATAATCTAGTTCACATCGCCATGTGATTCAACACTAATAGTTCACATCATCATGTGATTAACACCCTTAGTTCACATCGTCATGTGACCTATACCCAAAGGGTTTACTAGAGTCAGTAATCTAGTTCACATCATTTATGTGATTAACACCCAAAGAGTACTAAGGTGTGATCATGTTTTGCTTGTGAGATAATTTTAGTCAACGGGTCTGTCACATACAGATCCGTAAGTATTTTGCGAATTCTATGCCTACAATGCTCTGCACGGAGCTACTCTAGCTAATTGCTCCCGCTTTCAATATGTATCTAGATCGAGACTTAGAGTCATCCAGATCTGTGTTAAACTTGCATCGACGTAACTTTTTATGATGAACCTTTTGTCACCTCCATAATTGAGAAATATTTCCTTATTCCACTAAGGATAATTTTGACCGCTATCCAATGATCTACTCTTAGATCACTATTATACTCCCTTGCTTAACACAGTGTAGGGTATACAATAGATCTGGTACACAACATGGCATACTTTATAGAACCTATGGCTGAGGCATAGGGAATGACTTTCATTCTCTTTCTATCTTTTGCCGTGGTCGGTCTTTGAGTCTTACTCAATTTCACACCTTGTAACACAGCCAAGAACTCTTTCTTTGACTGTTCCATTTTTGAACTATTTCAAAATATTGTCAAGGTATGTACTCATTGAAAAAACTTATCAAGCGTCTTGATCTATCTCTATAGGTCTTGATGCTTAATATGTAAGCAGCTTCACCGAGGTCTTTCTTTGAAAAACTTCTTTCAAAACACTCCTTTATGCTTTGCAGAATAATTCTACATTATTTCTGATCAACAATATGTCATTCACATATACTTATCAGAAATGCTATAGTGCTCCCACTCACTTTCTTGTAAATACAGGTTTTGCCGCAAGTCTGTATAAAACTATATGCTTTGATCAACTTATCAAAGCGTATATTCCAACTCCGAGATGCTTGCACCAGTCCATAGATGGATCGCTGGAGCTTGTATATTTTGTTAGTACCTTTAGGATTGACAAAATCTTCTGGTTGCATCATATACAACTCTTCTTTAATAAATCCATTAAGGAATGCAGTTTTGTTTATCCATTTGCCGGATTTCATAAAATGCGGCAATTGCTAACATGATTCGGACAGACTTAAGCATAGATACGAGTGAGAAACTCTCATCGTAGTCAACACCTTGAACTTGTCGAAAACCTTTTTGCGACAATTCTAGCTTTGTAGATAGTAACACTACTATCAGCGTCAGTCATCCTCTTGAAGATCCATTTAATCTCAATGGCTCGCCGATCATTGGGCAAGTCAATCAAAGTCCATACTTTGTTCTCATACATGGATCTCATCTCAGATTTCATGGACTCAAGCCATTTCGCGGAATCTGGGCTCATCATCGCTTCCTCATAGTTCGTAGGCTTGTCATGGTCAAGTAACACGACCTCCAGAACTGGATTACCGTACCACTCTGGTGTGGATCTCACTCTGGTTTACCTACGAGGTTCAATAGTAACTTGATCTGAAGTTACATGATCATCATCATTAGTTTCCTCACTAATCGGTCTAGTAGTCACACGAACAGATTTCTGTGATGAACTACTTTCCAATAAGGGAGCAAGTATAGTTACCTCATCAAGTTCTACTTTCCTCCCACTCACTTCTTTCGAGAGAAACTCCTTCTCTAGAAAGGATCCATTCTCAGCAATGAATAACTTGCCTTCGGATCTGTGATAGAAGGTGTACCCAATAGTCTCCTTTGGGTATCCTATGAAGACATATTTCTCCGATTTGGGTTTGAGCTTATCAGGATGAAACTTTTTCATATAAGCATCACAACCCCAAACTTTAAGAAACGACAACTTTGGTTTGTTGCCAAACCACAGTTCAGATTGTGTCGTCTCAACGGACTTAGATGGTGACTTAGATGGTACCCTTTTAAACATGAATGTAGCTGTCTTTAATGCATAACCCCAAAACAATGTTGGTAAATCTGTAAGAAACATCATAGATTGCACTATATCCAATAAAGTATGGTTATGACGTTCGGACACACCATTATGCTGTGGTGTTCCAGGTGGCACGAATTTGTGAAACTATTGCACATAGTTTTAATTGAATACCAAACTCGTAACTCAAATATTTGTCTCTGCGATCAGATCATAGAAACCATATTTTTCTTTTTACGATGATTTTCCACTTCACTCTGAAATTCTTTGAACTTTTCAAATGTTTCAGACTTATGTTTCATCAAGTAGATATACCCATATCTGCTCAAATCATATGTGAAGGTCAGAAAATAACGGTACCCGCCATGAGCTTCAACACTCATCGGATCGTATACATCAGTATGTATTATTTCCAATAAGTCCGTTTCTCGCTCCATTGTTCCAGAGAACGGAGTCTTAGTCATCTTGCCCATGAGGCATGGTTCGCAAGCATCAACTGATTCATAATCAAGTGATTCCAAAAACCCATCAGCGTGGATTTTCTTCATGCGCTTTACACCAATATGACCTAAACGGCAGTGCCACAAATAAGTTGCACTATCATTATTAACTTTGCATCTTTTGGCTTCAATATTATGAATATGTGTATCACCACGATCGAGATCCAACAAACCATTTTTATTGGTGTGTAACCATATAAGGTTTTATTCATGTAAAAAGAACAACAATTTATTCTTTTACTTAAATGAATAACCGTATTGCAATAAACATGATCAAATCATATTCATGCTCAACGCAAACACCAAATAACACTTATTTAGGTTCAACACTAATCCCAAAAGTATAGGGAGTGTGCGATGATGATCATATCAATCTTGGAACCACTTCCAACACACATCGTCACTTCACCCTTAACTAGTCTATGTTCATTCTGCAACTCCCGTTTTGAGTTACTATACTTTAGCAACTGAACCAGTATCAAATACCAATGGGTTGATACGAACACTAGTAAAATACACATCAATAATCTGTATATCAAATATACCTCTGTTCACTTTGCCATCCTTCTTATCCGCCAAATACTTGTGACAGTTCCGCTTCAAGTGACCAGTCCCTTTGCAGTAGAAGCACTTAGTCTCAGGCTTAGGACCAGACTTGGGCTTCTGCACTTGAGTAGCAACTTGCTTGTTGTTCTTCTTGAAGTTCCCCTTCTTCCCTCTACCCTTTTCTTGAAACTAGTGGTCTTGTCTACCATCAACACTTGATGTTTCTCTCGATTTCTACCTTCGTCAATTTCAGCATTACGAAGAGCTTGGGAATCGTTTCCGTTATCCCTTGCATATCATAGTTCATCACGAAGTTCTACTAACTTGGTGATGGTGACTAGAGAATTCTGTCAATCACTATTTTATATGGAAGATTAACTCCCACTTGATTCAAGCAATTGTAGTACCCAGACAATCTGAGCACATGCTCACTAGTTGAGCAATTCTCCTCCATCTTTTAGCTATAGAACTTGTTGGAGACTTCATATCTCTCAACTCGGGTATTTGCTTGAAATATTAACTTCAACTCCTGGAACATCTCATATGGTCCATGACATTCAAAAACGTCTTTGAAGTCCCGATTCTGAGCCGTTTAAGCATGGCACACTAAACTATCAAGTAGTCATCATATTGAGCTAGCCAAATGTTCATAACATCTGCATCTGCTCCTGCAATAGGTTTGTCACCTAGCGGTGCATCAAAGACATAATTCTTCTGTGCAGCAATGAGGATAAACCTCAGATCACGGATCCAATCTGCATCATTGCTACTAACATCTTTCAACATAATTTTCTCTAGGAAGGTATCAAAATAAACATATGAAAGCAACAACGTGAGCTATTGATCTACAACATAGATATGCTAATACTACCAGGACTAAGTTCATGATAAATTAAAGTTCAATTAATCATATTACTTAAGAACTCCCACTTAGATAGACATCCCTCTAATCCTCTAAGTGAACACGTGATCCATATCAACTAAACCATGTCCGATCATCACGTGAGATGGAGTAGTTTCAATGGTGAACATCACTATGTTGATCATATCTACTATATGATTCACACTCGACCTTTCGGTCTCCGTGTTCCGAGGCCATATCTGTATATGCTTGGCTCGTCAAGTACAACCTGAGTATTCCGCGTGTGCAACTGTTTTGCACCCGTTGTATTTGAACGTAGAGCCTATCACACCCGATCATCACATGGTGTCTCAGCACGAAGAACTTTCGCAATGGTGCATACTCAGGGAGAACACTTCTTGATAAATAGCGAGAGATCATCTTAAAATGCTACCGTCAAACTAAGCAAAATAAGATGTATAAAAGATAAACATCACATGCAATCAAAATATGTGACATGATATGGCCATCATCATCTTGTGCCTTTGATCTCCATCTCCAAAGTATCGTCATGATTTCCATCGTCACCAGCATGACACCATGATCTCCATCATCTTGATCTATATCAATGTGTCGTCACATAGTCGTCTCGCCAACAATTTCTCTTGCAACTATTGCTATCACATAGCGATAAAGTAAAGCATTTATTTGGCGCTTGCATCTTATGCAATAGAGAGATAACCATAAGGCTTTTGCCAGTTGCCGATAACTTCAACAAAACATGATCATCTCATACAACAACTTATATCTCATCACGTCTTGACCATATCACATCACAACATGCCCTGCAAAAACAAGTTAGACGTCCTCTACTTTGTTTGTTGCAAGTTTTACGTGGCTGCTACGGGCTTAAGCAAGAACCAATCTTACCTACGCATCAAAAACCACAACGATAGTTTGTCAAGTTGGTTCTGTTTTAACCTTCGCAAGGACCGGTCATAGCCACACTCGGTTCAACTAAAGTTGGAGAAACAGACACCCGCCAGCCACCTTTGTGCAAAGCACGTCGGTAGAACCAGTCTCGCGTAAGCGTACGCGTAATGTCGGTCCGGGCCGCTTCATCCAACAATACCACTGAACCAAAGTATGACATGCTGGTAAGCAGTATGACTTATATCACCCACAACTCACTTGTGTTCTACTCGTGCACAACATCAACGCATAAAACCTTGGCTCGGATGCCACTATTGGGGAACGTAGTAATTTCAAAAAATTTCCTACGCACACGCAAGATCATGGTGATGCATAGCAACGAGAGGGGAGAGTGTTGTCTACGTACCCTCATAGACCGACAGCGGAAGCGTCATGACAACACGGTTGATGTAGTCGTACGTCTTCACGGCCCGACCGATCAAGCATCGAAACTACGGCACCTCCGAGTTCTAGCACACGTTCAGCTCGATGACGATCCCCGGACTCCGATCCAGCAAAGTATCGGGGAAGAGTTCCGTCAGCACGACGGCATGGTGACGATCTTGATGTTCTACTGTCGCAGGGCTTTGCCTAAGCACCGCTACAATATTAGCGAGGATTATGGTGGAGGGGGGCACCGCACACGCTAAGAGAACGATCATGAAGATCAACTTGTGTGTCTAGAGGTGCCCCCCAGCCCCCTTATATAAAGGAGCAAGGGGGGAGGAGGCCGGCCCTAGGAGGGGCGCGCCAGGGGAGTAGGATTCCTACTCCTAGTTGGAGTAGGTTTCCTCCTTTCCTAGTCCAACTAGGAGAAGGGGGGAAAGGGGGGAAGAGGGGAAGGAAGGGAGAGAGGGGCCGCGCCCCAAACCCCTTGTCCATTTCGGACTGGGCTTGGGAGGGGCGCGCACCACCTCCTGGTCCTTCCCACTAAGGCCCATTAAGGCCCATTGCTTCTTCCTCGTATTCCCGTAACTCCCTGGTACCTCCGAAAATACCCGAATCACTCAGAACCTTTCCAATGTCTGAATAGAGTCGTCCAATATATCGATTTTTACGTCTCGACCATTTTGAGACTCCTCGTCATGTCCCCGATCTCATCCGGGACTCCGAACTCCTTCGGTACATCAAAACTTATAAACTCATAATATAACTATCATCGAAACCTTAAGCGTGCGGACCCTACGGGTTCGAGAACAATGTAGACATGACTGACACATGTCTCCGGTCAATAACCAATAGCAGAATTTGGATGCTCATATTGGCTCCCACATATTCTACGAAGATCTTTATCGGTCAGACCGCATAACAACATACGGTGTTCCCTTTGTCATCGGTATGTTATTTGCCCGAGATTCGATCGTCGGTATCTTAATACCTAGTTCAATCTCGTTACCGGCAAGTCTCTTTACTCATTCCGTAATACATCATCTCACATCTACCTCATTATTTGTAATGCTTGCAAGGCTTATGTGATGTGCATTACCGAGAGGGCCCAGAGATACCTCTCCGATAATCAGAGTAACAAATCCTAATCTCAAAATACGCCAACCCAACATGTACCTTTGGAGACACCTGTAGAGCTCCTTTATAATCACCCAGTTACGTTGTGACGTTTGGTAGCACACAAAGTGTTCCTCCGGCAAACGGGAGTTGCATAATCTCATAGTCATAGGAACATGTATATGTCATGAAGAAAGCAATAGCAACATACTAAACGATCGGTGCTAAGCTAATTGAATGGGTCATGTCAATCACATCATTCTTCTAATGATGTGATCCCGTTAATCAAATAACAACTCTTTTGTTCATGGTTAGGAAACATAACCATCTTCGATTAATGAGCTAGTTAAGTAGAGGAATACTAGTGACACTCTGTTTGTCTATGTATTCACACATGTATTATGTTTCCGGTTAATACAATTCTAGCATGAATAATAAACATTTATCATGATATAAGGAAATAATAACTTTATTATTGCCTCTAGGGCATATTTCCTTTAGTGTCTTCATCGACCTTCCTTTTAGAGGCCTTGCTCGGTGCTGGAGTCTCCCTCTTTGGAGCTGCCCCCGGAGTAGCGTGACACGCCGAACGCCTCCCCTATGGAGCACGATGCAGTGCGATGGGTGAGGCAGTGCGAGGAAGCTCTTTCGAGGGAGACTTTTTCTTGATAACTTACGTGGGAAGCCGGAAGAAGACCAGGGTAATCAGCGATAATGGCCACTTCCGTGCCATCGTAGCTCGCCTGGTAAAACACCCCTTCCGCGAGAACCACGAATATATCCGGGTCTTCTTCAAACCCAGGATCCAGCTCCCGATTGTGGTTCTCAGGCTGTGGGGCGGGGCTGTAAAACCCCTCGGTGATTTTTCGCCAATGCTGTTATAGGCGGGTTAGAAAGTTATCAAAGGTAATCCGGGAAGCGGGATGAGTAAAGCAGAAGGACTGAGGCTTACCCAACTGGGAGGATTATACATAGAATATCCATCCCTGTGATTGATGCGAAGAAATTCCTCTTCCTCCCCTTTCAATAGCTCGTCGAATATCTTGGCTAGAGCGGCGGGGGTGTCCGGACCTTTCCGACCATAGCGGAAGGTGTCGTCCTCCCCGTTGTAGTGCCACATTGGGAGCCCTCTATATTGAAGCGGCTGAACCCCTCACACTATGGAGGTCTCCATTACCTCAACCATTGTTAATCCGGACTAAGCGAGCGTCTTTACCTTGCCAAGGAGCTGACGAACCTCCGCACTATCATCCTCTTCAAGGCTCCAGGGACGCCAACTATGGTGTTTCTTTAGTGGAACGCTTGCAAATTCAAGGAGACCCTTTCGAACTGGGTCGGGAAGTGCAACGTCCTCGATGTAGAACCATTCGGAAGGCCACTCTTTTGAAGCCCTCCTTGGTGTGCCGGACAGGTATCCGGTGTCGGCGATGCGCCACACTTCGGCTCCGCCCACTTCAAATATTGAACCCTCATGGTTACGTGGGACAAGACAGAACAATTTTCTCCACAGCTCAAAATGGGCTTCAACACCCAGAAATAACGAACATAGAGCGACGTAACCTGCGATGTGCAGGATAGAGGCGGGAGTGAAGTTGTGCAGCTGGAGGCCATAATATTCCAGAAGCCCTCGGAGGAACGGATGGACTGGAAATCCGACGCTTCTTTGCAGATAGGGGACGAAGCACACTCACTCCCCCCGGATGGATTGGGGAAGTCCTCCGCCTGAGTCACGTCATTGAAGGAGGTCGACCCTACTCGAACAGGGACCAGATCCGCGAGAGGAAGAAATCCCTGCGTTTGCAACTTTGCTAGTTGACTATGAGACACAGAGCAGTTCTCCCACTCGCTTCTCTTTGGGCTGGAGTGGGAGGAGGAGCTGGGAATGCTAGCCATGTTGGAATGGTTTCTCCAGGCAGTCTCCGGGGATTTTCTCGATGTAGTGTCGCCTGGATCTAAGATCCAATATCTTTAAATAGGCACTCTGCCTTGCGTGGACGGGGTGTTATCTGCAAAAATACCCTGACTTTCCGCATTCGCTCGACACGTGGAAGACGAAGTTATTAGCGCACAGAAGTTGAGGGGAGCGATATTGGATCAACGGCCGAATATATTACTTGGAGAAGGAACCCGCCTTGCAATGCCGAAGACAACCTACGCGCCGAACACCTCGTCATTGAAGCCTAGTTCGGGGGCTACTGAGGGAGTCCTGGACTAAGGCTGGTCACAATGGGCAGGAACATAAGCTAGTAACCTACACACTTTCCTAGACTATGTTACTACCTCCATAGTGGGTAGGAACATGTATGTAGTGTCATGCAATGATGCATTTATTAGTTCATAGACTCATTGTTTCTTGGAGTGTGTGATGTTCCGGTAACTTAGCTAGTTACCACAAGCAGCTCTCTCTTCATTAAATATGTGCCACATAAGCAAAGTTGTATTGGAGTGTGTGATGTTACTCCTAAGTTCCTGCCCATTGTGACCAGCCTAAGGGGTCCTGTGGCGTCCGACCTGTTATCCTTTGGGCTGGACTAATGGGCTGTGAAGACATGAAGACCGAAGACTGTACCCGTGTCCGGATTGGACTCTACTTGGCGTGGAAGGCAAGCTTGGCAGTCGACTATGTAGATTCCCTCTGATGTAACCGACTCCATGTAACCCTATATCTCTCCGGTGTCTATATAAACCGGAGAGCATAGTCCAAATAGACAGATACACATTACCATAGTCATACAGGCTAGACTTCTAGGGTTTAGCCATTATGATCTCGTGGTAGATCAACTCCTGTAACACTCATATTCATCAAGTTCAATCAAGTAGGAAGTAGGGTATTACCTCCATAGAGAGGGCCCAAACCTGGGTAAACATCATGTCCCCCCCGTCTCCTGTTACCATCGACCCTAGACGCACAGTTCGGGACCCCCTACCCGAGATCCCCCAGTTTTGACACCGACAACCGCCGTGTCGTCGGTATTGTCACCGTTGCTTCGACGCTTGTGCCTGTTGCGTCGGGGCTTGCCGTTGCTGTTTTGGTCTCAGAGGTGCCAGCTTCGCTTGAAGTGTTATTGCTATGGGCTAGCCAACTATCCTCTCCCGCACAAAAACGGGCCATGAGTGCCGTGAGGGCTGCCATGGACTTCGCCTTTTCTTGGCCGAGGTGACGGGCGAGTCATTCGTCGCGGATGCTATGCTTAAAGGCCGCTAGGGCTTCGGCATCTGGACAGTCGACGATCTGGTTCTTTTTAGTTAGGAACCTGGTCCAGAATTTTCTGGCTGATTCTCCGGGCTGTTGAACTATGTGACTTAATTCATCAGCATCTGGAGGTCGTACATATGTACCTTGGAAGTTGTCGCGGAAGGCGTCTTCCAAGTCCTCCCAGCTGCCAATAGAGTTTTTGGGCAGACTGTTTAACCAGTGCCGAGCTGGCCCTTTGAGTTTTAGCGGGAGGTATTTGATGGCGTGAAGCTCATCACTGCGGGCCATATGAATATGAAGAAGAAAATCCTCAATCCATACCGCGGGATCTGTTGTTCCATCATATGATTCGATATTTACCGGTTTAAACCGTTCTAGGAATTCATGCTCCATTACTTCGTCAGTGAAGTAGAGGGGGTGTGCGGCGCCTCTGTATCGGGCCAAGTTGCGACGTAGCTCGGATGTAGTCTGTCTGCGATTTTCGGCCCGGGTGTTGTTATGTTTGTCATGTCCGGCCAAATAGCCGTCGTCGCGCGTCAGGGCATGCCCCCGCGTTCCGTAGATCGATCTGGTCTGACCTGTTCTGTTCTTTAGGTCCTGCCACAGGTCATATGTATAACCCCGAGCTTTTTTATCTCTTCCCTTATGGTGAGGTAGGACGGGCTGGTGTTGGGCTTGAGGTGCCGCTTTATCCCGGCCACGTGGTGGTCGGTCAGCCACATTACGCGCTGATGGTACGGGCTCCAACGCCTCGTCATCGAATTGGGGTAACAATTTGTGCTTCGGGTAACTTTTAGTTGGGCGAACGAGGTTGCATTCCTCGGCTGTCAGGACATTAGTCCATCTGTCGTTGAGCAGGTCCTGATCAGCTTGAAGCTGCTGCTACTTCTTTTTCAGGCTCCTCGCAGTGGCTATTAGCCGGTGCTTAAACCGCTCCCGCTCGAGAGGTTCCTCAGGCACGATGAAATCCTCGTTGCCGAGGCTCACCTCATCCTTGGAGAGTGGAAGATAATTACTGTCCTCCGAGTCTTCGTTTACAGCCTGTTCATCAGGGCTGACTCGCCCGTCCTCCCGTTCGTCCTGTTCGGAGGTTGGCTCAACGGGGTATTCCTTGTCTTCAGCATCGTCCGGAGTATTGTTTTCTCTCATGCCAGTATCACTATCTTTTCCACGGCGTGATTTAGAGTGGCGCCGCTGACGTCGGTGTTTTGGCTGTGTCTCAGGAGGTTTATCCTCGACTGGATCCTTCTCGTTATCGCCATTGTTCTCTTTAGGTGTATCCACCATGTACACGTCATACGAAGAAGTGGCCGTCCAGCACCCGGTAAACGGCGGGTTTTGGCCCTGCTCCTCTTCGGCATCGTCGTCCATACCGTCGATGTCTTCGAAGCCATAATCGAGCATGTTGGTTAAGTCTTCGACATCGGCTATGAAGTGGGAGGTGGGTGGGAAGCGAAATTCCCCGTCATCAGCCCCCAGCTCAAACCGGATATAAATTCCCCGTCATCAGCCCCCAGCTCAAACCGGATATAATTCGGCTGTGAGTCCCCTGCTAAGGAGAGGGTTTTTAATGAGTTTAGCACATCACCTAAAGGTGAGTGCCGAAAGGTGTCCGCGGCGCTGAATTCGACGATCGGCGCCCGATCAGGCTCGATGGCCGCGGATGCACGTGGTTCGAAACCTATGGCTGGAGACGAATCCGAGGTTCCGGTGACGTAGATCTCGCTCGAGGTTGGGTCTGTGTGCGGCTCCAACGCCGCTGAGTCTGCGGCTTCCGAGGCGGGGTTGAGCTTCCTGTCCTTAGAGGGAGCAATCTGCTCCGGATCTAGGGTATGGTCCAATGACAGAATTAGGTCATGCTCATCGCGGTGGCAGGGAGCGGCTGCCGTGGGCTCGAATCCATCGAATATCAAGTCTCCACGGATATCAGCGACATAGTTCAAGCTTCCAAATCTAACCCGATGGCCAGGGGCGTAGCTGTCGATCTGCTCTAGACGGCCAAGCGAGTTGGCCCGCAGTGCGAAGCCGCCGAATATGAAGATCTCTCCGGGGAGGAAAACTTCCTCCTGGACAGCATTGTTGTAGATTATTGACGGGGCCATCAAACCTCTTGAAGACGATGCAGCGGAACTCTCAATGAAAGCACCAATGTCGGTGTCAAAACCGGTGGATCTCGGGTAGGGGGTATCGAACTGTGCGTCTAAGGTTGATGGTAACAGGAGACGGGGGACACAATGTTTACCCAGGTTCGGGCCCTCTCTATGAAGGTAATACCCTACTTCCTGCTTGATTGATCTTGATGAATATGAGTATTACAAGAGTTGATCTACCTCGAGATCGTAATGGCTAAAACCCTAAAAGTCTAGCCTGTATGACTATGATTCTGCCTCGTCTCTACGGACTAAGCCCTTCGGTTTCTATAGACACCGGAGGGGACTAGGGTTATACAATGTCGGTTACAGAGAAAGGAATCTTCATATCCGGGGGCCCATCTTGCCTTCCATGCCAAGGAGAGTCCCATCCGGACACGGGAGAGAGTCTTCAGTCTTGTATCTTCACATCCCATTAGTCCGGCCCACGTACCATAGTCCGGACGCCCGAGGACCCCTTAACCCAGGACTCCCTCAGGGAGCGCAGAAGCGCACTACAGGACGCATACGCCATAGAGCCAGTCACCCCAAAATTTAGCCAATGGGTGGCCTACCCGATCACTTTTGATCGTAAGGACCACCCAGCCAGTATCCGTCACGAAGGTTCGGCAGCTCTGGTCATCGACCCAATTATCAATGGATTCCATCTCACGAAAGTCCTTATGGACGGCGGCAGTTGTCGTGGTTCTAACTCTGACAGTGAGGTAGGGGGGTATGTATGGAGAGGCTAGATCTCAGCTATGGAGAAGTTGTAAATACACCAGGATGTACGAGTTCAGGCCCTTCGCGGAGGAAGTAACAGCCCTACGTCTCGGTGCCCGGAGGCGGTCGACTGGATTATGTGTGTATGAATTATAGGGGTGCCAACCCCTGCTACTGAGGAGGGGGGTGGCTTATATAGAGTTCACCAGACCCCTCCGGTCCTCAGTAATGCAGGGTTAAAATACATTAAGACTTGGCGTTACTGGTAGCGTCCCTAATAAAGTGCTATGATGACCATAAAGACTATTTAATGGCCGACCGTTTGCTTGCGGAGTGACTTTAGATCTCCTGTCAGTCGAGTGATTGGCTTCGTAGTCGAGTGATAGCTTCCTGGTCGAGTGTCTTGAATCCGTTGAGTGAGATACCTTCTAGTCGATTGAAAGGTGACTTCTTCCAGGGATGTCCTTGGGTAGGGCTCTTAGGACAGGTCCATGCCCCTACCCTAGGTACATAGCTTCATCATTAGCCCCCGAATGGATCGAGGTTCGAGTGGGGAAGGAGTTGGGGGTCCTTCCGACTGGTTCTTAGCGTCATACGAATGTCTTGTACTGGATCAATCGTCACGGATGACGTTGTCAACTTCTTTCGGTCACCTTGATCCATTCTTGGTATCTCGTCGAGTGAATTTCCTTACTTGTGGAATACCGAGTGCCGTCACGAGCGGGCTCTTCAGTTTGATGAGTTGTTCCGCAGCCCGTGGATTTTGCGGGATTTGAATTTCGGGAAGCGAGCGGGACGGGGGCGGCCGAAGTAATCGGATGGGATAGGATGGAAGCTCCTCGATCTCCGCGCCACCTTTTTCGCCACGTACCGCGCGCGCGCCTGTTGCCGGATTTGACGGGATCGTTTGGGCCTACCGGTCAGCCACTCGGAAGCGGCTCCTTATAAGTTGCCAGATCGGGGCTCCCCAACAGTGTGCTCTCACCTTTCCTTCTCCCCCTGCAAGGTCCTCTGCCACCTCTGCTCTCACCCTAGCGCCGTAGGTTCGTTCGAGCCTCGCCGGCGATGATGGTGAAGGACAAGACGTCGGCTTTGGAGCGCGCGAAGAAGGCGGTGGTGCAGCGGAAGGGGAAGAAGTCCGCTCGGGGCAGATCTTCCTCGAGGACTGCTCTGCCCAGGGATTGGATCCAGGGCGACTGGATGCCCTCGGTGATTCGGCAGGAAGATCTTGACGACATGGTCGAGGGGGGAGTCATTCCCCATGAAGCTGCGCGTCTCCCGGGGAGAGAAGTCGAACCCCAACCTCATGACGGTGAGTGCGTCCTCCTCGCCACCCATATCGATCGCGGATTTTCTCTACCTCCTCATCCTTTTTTCTGGAGCTTTTTGAACTTCTTCGGAGCGCAGCTCCACCATTTCACTCCCAATTCCCATCGTGTACCTTGCGGCTTTCGTTTCCTTGTGCGAAAGTTTCTTGGGTTGCCGCCCTCATTGGGGACTCTTTAAACACATCTTCACTTGCCGTTCCCAATCGGTAAAGAAAGCCAAGTCGAGTGACGAACGGACGCAAGTGATCCAGCTATGCGGGGGCCTGGCGATCCAGATGAGGGGTAAAAGTACTTTTCCGTCTATCACTTTTCCCGAGTCGGTCCGTGGTTGGCAGTCGACCTGGTTTTATTGCCAAGACCAGGTGACCCCAGGGCAGTCGACTGGTCTTCCCCCTTTCTCTCTGGACCGAGCTCAAAAGCCTGCCTCTCTGAAAGTGTTGCCGGAGGAGAAGGCACAAGTCAAGGTGCTGGTTGGTCGAGTGGTTCAGCTTGTCCGAGAGGGCGTGACCGGCATGGACTTGCTGGAGGTCTTCCTTCGGAGGCGCATCCAAACGCTTCAGGCTCCTGACCACCCTATGTGGCTGTACTCGGGTCTCGACGACACCACTCGGGTTCACCCAGAGGAGGTCACCGATGAGATGCTGGAAGGGTGGCTGTCGAGCATCACAGGGAACAAAGACAACCCCGAGGAGCCAGGAGGGTTCCCCCGCTTGACAGTACATACAACATGGACCAGGTCTGACCTTGTGTTCCCGACTGAGATCTTGCTTTCTTCATTTGCTCTCTTTGAATCGGTCGACTGACTTTCGACTTGTCTGCTATTCTCCAGGCAACTACAGAGATGTACTCGACACCCAACGGAGCATAGGGGCAGGCCGAGGAAGGGGAGGCGAGAGGAGGCGAAAGCGGAGACGAACAGGGGGAGTGGGAGTCTGATGGCGAAGGAGAGGGAGACGATGACGTCGACTCCAGCGAAGAGGAGGAGGAGGAGGAAGCTGAACCTCCCTGCTCGGAAAGGCGATCCAAGCTTACACACGACCCTGCGCGGGAACGTGGTAAGGCGACTGCTCCCGTTGGGCAGTCGTCGAAGCGCCCTCGGACCTCTTCTCCAGCGCCGACTGAAAAAGCTCCCAAGCACCCCCGCGCGGCGCCGTCCAAGCCACCCAAGGCTCTGCCCAAGATGAGGATGACTGTCCCCACCATTTCCGGGTAATGATAGAACTTGTTCTCCTTTGTCGACCGTGGGCGGATCCTTGGTCGATCCACTGAGCCGACTAACGGTCTTTCAAAATTTGTAGTGCTGCTACTTCTGAGATCTCCACCAAGGACGATGATCAAGAGATGGAAGATGCTGTTACTTCCAACCCTGGTATGATTACTGATTGTCAGGACCCCGACTCGATGTCACATCGATCTAGCTTGTAACACCCCATATCACTTTGCGGCCTCACGCACGGTGTCCCCACGGGTGTCGCCTTACCTTTGCCCGGGACCGTTTGCGCCTTTTGGCTCACGTATATGATAGTGTCGCTAGCATCCATATGATAAAGAGCCCGGGCTGACATGACTAGTCGTAAACCCAAAGTGGCACAGTGCTTACAGGGACAGGCATCCATGACCCAGCAACGAACGTGTCGGTCATCAGCAAGTGGGTCCGGGCTGTAGCACTGGGCTAGCAGGACTCCGGTAAACCGGGCTGTAGCGGGCTAACAGGACTCCGGTACTCAATGCGTGACATTTCCCCGAAGGGACAGACACAGGAACGAAGAAGGACACATGCCGGCCAGCCTAAGTGTTCCAGAGCAGTAGCAAGCTACCATGGCTCAGTGGTAACACTAGGAGACATTTCCCGGTAAGAGAGGCTACTAAGGATAAACAACTAGGTAGTCAGATCCCACACATACCAAGCATTCCAATCATACACACAATATGCTCGATATGTGCAAACACAACAAGGCATCACAACATGACTCTATGACACAAGTACTTTATTTAAGGCTCAGAGGGCCATACATAACATACACAAAGGTACGGGTCACACGACCCAGCATTCAAGTCATACAGTCATACAAACTAGCAGCGGAAGTAACTTGTCTGAGTACAGACAACTAGTAAAATAAAAGAGGCTTGGAAAGCCTAGCTATACTACGTGGTCCTTCACAAGCTCAGGATCACCACCTGGGCCTTAGCCTACTCATTGATGTCAACGTCTATGTAGAACCCATCAGAAGGGGTTGCAGCGTCTTCTGTAAAAATGTAAATTATAGCAACATGAGTACAAAGGTACTCAGCAAGACTTACATCAGATCCTACATACATGCATATTATCAAGAAGGGTTGGTGGAGTTATTGCAGCAAGCCAGCTTTGACTCTTGGCTAGGCTAACCTACGAGACTCCAACTTGAAATGGTTTTGCGCACACGAGTCCACTACTCTCCACTTCAATACACTACCGAGGATCCACCTCTGTCTTCCTACGGAAGAGCCATCCTCGGCACTCACACTTATCTTGAGGCTTTTAGTAGTTTCCATTTACTTGTCTATGAACTGTATAGGCAACCAAGTAGTCCTTTACCGCGGACGCGGCTATTCGAATAGATCATGATAACCCTGCAGGGGTGTACTTCTTCATACATGTTTCCACCACTTAGCGTCTGCACACGACATGTGCTCGGCAGACTTCAAGCGAAAGCCGACGTGGGTGTAGACCACGACCTACCTAAACACTTAAGCCTCTAGTCCAGGTTTATCGCCTATCCAGGTTCCATCCGCAGGGAGTCCGGCCGAGGTTTCCCATACGGCCCCGAACGATGTGAACAGGGTTCCCGAGATACCTAACGGGTATTCGGTACACCCGGCCACGTACCTACCGCATCACAGCCCACCCCTACGGTCAGCGCTGTCCACGGCCTCCAGTAGGCTACAAACACCAGAAACTACTTGCAACGCCTGGACAGAGAGCTAGGGTGAATAAGAAGTCGAGCGGGGTCATATTTCAGGGCCCAATGCATGGTAGTAGCTGTATCTTAAATCACACATACAGATCTCAGTGCTTAGGGTCGGCTTCAATGAAACAACCCACCATGTACTCCTACATGGCCTCTGATCGATACCTTTACCAAATCGTGTTCACCACACCACTCTCATTACCGACATAATCATTTCACTCTAGCCCATCACCCAGATGAACCAGACCTGACACGACTCTAAGCATAGCAGGCATAGCAAGGTAGGAACAACACATACATATGGCTCAATCAACTCCTACACATGCTAGTGGGTTTCATCTAGTTACTGTGGCAATGACAGGTCATGCAGAGGAAATGGGTTCAACTACCGTAGCACACAGCAGTTTGAAACGCGTTGTCTTAATGTAGTAAAAGAGAGCAGGAGCGAGAACATGGGATTGTATCGATATGATCAAATGGTTGGTTGCTTGCCTGATGGTTCGATGCACTGATACGGTTCTTCGTTAGGGTAATCACGGTACTCCTCGGGGGCAGAACCTGCCGCAAAGAACACCGATACACAACCATCACCAAACAATGTGCAACAATATGATGCATGCATGAAACATAGCAATATGAGTGTGTTGGGCTAATGCAACTAAGACCAGAAGGGTTTGAACCAATTTGAATCAAAGATTCAAATTTCAAACTCAAACATGGCCTTTTAAAGTGCTTTTCCTTGTTCTGCATTAAACATCAGGTTAACTTGTTTAATCATGCATGAAGATAGTACAGATGGATAGATTGGATTTTTCTGATCATTTTTCATATATAATTTGTCTGATTTGGAGTTACAGAATAAAAGTTATGAATTTTTAAAGTTTAAACTATATTCTAGAATTTCCTATATTAGATTAATTCTAGAAAATCAATTATTGCGTCGGCCTGACGTCAGTGTGACGTCAGCAGGTCAACGGAACACGTCCGGGTCAAACCTGACAGTGGGTCCCGCGTGTCAGTGTGATTAGATTAATTAAAGTTTAATTAAAACTAAACCTGTTTAATTAACAGGGCTGGGCCCCACCTGTCATTGACTCAGGGGAGTCAACCAGGGACCACCCGTGGTCAAACCAGGGTCGGCTGCACCGTCGTTTAGCCGCCGGCGAGCCCGACGCGGCGGCGGAAGTGGTTTTGGCCGTTTCGGCCACCAAATGGGTCGCGGAGACCACCGGAGTGGAGCTGAGGACGAGCCGCAGCTCTTGGTGGAGTCCGTTGGGGTCGGGGTGGCCGGAGTTGGCGCCGGCGACGACTTTGGCGGCCACCGGGGTTCGGCCGAAGACGAACTTGACGCTAGAGGGGTCGGTGAGGCTCGGGGAGTGGCTGGCTAGGTGCTAAGTGACACGGTGAGCATGATGGACACCGTGGAGTGGTCGGAGGGTGACCGGGAGCACGTCGGCGACGAGCTCCACGGCGGTGGGTGCGGTTGAGCTCCGGGAGGTCGCTACACGGCTCGGGAGCAAGAAAAGGAGGGGGGGAAGATGGCTATGCTCACAGTGAGTGCGACGAAGCCCTTGGTGTGGCCGGAGATGGACCGGAGCGACGACGGCGTTGAAGGGGATCTCCGGCGACGGCGGTTCGGGCGAGGTAGTTGCGGTGGACTCAGGCGTTGCGAGCGCTCGGGGCTCGGCTTGCTCGATGGAGTGGACAGCGGCGGAGCTCCTGGACACGATGAGAGGACGCACGGGTGGCGGGGAGCACGGCTACGACGAAGGCACGGCGATGGTGGCGTGGGCCATGGCGGGGGAGCGCGAGGGGGAGGAGCTGGAGAGGAGAGGGGGTGTCTGGGGGGTTCCAGGGAGCGAGAGAGGCTGATCCACGACGTCACCGGGCGCGGGGAGCGGCGAGGCGGCGAGCAGGTGCGTGGCACGCGCTGCGGTCGCCGTCGGGCACCTGCCTGCCTGCCTGGCCGGCAAGCAGCTCGCTGGAGCGGCGCTGGGCTGGGCCGGCAGGTGGGCCGGGTGCTAGGCGCCAGGTAAGTTTTTCCATTTCTTTCTGTTTTCTGTTTTTTTAATACTTCTGCAACTTTGTTGAATTAAATAAAATACTTAGGCTACTCCTAAAATCACCAAACTACTCCTGGTCCATAGTTGGATTATTTCCAACATGAAACATTTTAGTTTGGAGATATTTGAGCATTTAAATATTTTATATAATTTTAAATGCCCAAATTCAAATATTTATGAATTAATTCAAAAACCCTAAGATGGCCTAGGAAAATGTGCACCACTTTTGGCAGAGGTTCTGAACCAAGACAAAAATGATGGCCATTTTAGAAGGGCATTTCAGGTTCATTGAAAAAGTTTTTAGTAAACCCTAGTTGGTTTCAGAGGGGACTGGGGGTTCTGTCATCCCCATTTCAGGTTTCTGGTGAAAGAATAAACATGATGCAACACTCTAATGCATGACTAGCTAGGGTGTGACAACTCACCCCCACTCAAAAGAATCTCGTCCCGAGATTTGGGTTCCTCCGGGAAGAAGGCGGGATACTCAAGTCGAAGACGATCCTCCCTTTCCCAAGTTGCTTCATCCTCAGAATGGTGCGACCATTGAACTTTGAGAAACTTGATATTATGACGTCGAGTGGTACGCTCGGCTTGATCGAGGATACGAATGGGGTACTCTCGATATGTAAGATTATCTTGGAGATCAAGCGTTTCGTAGTCCACTCCACGGATAGGATCCGAGAAGCAACGCCTGAGTTGAGAAACATGGAAGACATCGTGGACTCTGGAGAGGTGCAGAGGTAGATCCAACTGGTAGGCAACTTCTCCTCGTTTAGCGAGAATGCGAAAAGGTCCAATGTAACGAGGAGCCAATTTGCCTTTGATACCGAAACGATGGGTTCCCTTCAAAGGGTTAACCCGAAGGTAAGCCTTCTCGTCAACCTCGAAAGTCATAGCCTTATGTTTTCGGTCATATTGACTCTTTTGACGAGATTGGGCTGTTTTCAACTTTTCACGAACGATGCGAACTTGCTCTTCTGCTTCATGAATCATATCCGGGCCAAAGAATTGTCTTTCCCCGGTCTCTGACCAGTTAAGGGGTGTTCAACACCGTCGTCCATAGAGAACTTCAAAAGGGGCTTTACCCAAGCTAGATTGATAGCTGTTGTTGTAAGCAAATTCGGCAAATGGAAGGCATTTCTCCCAATCCATTCCGAATGAGATAACAGAGGCTCGAAGCATGTCTTCTAGGATCTGGTTGACGCGTTCTACTTGACCACTCGATTGAGGGTGAAAAGCGGTGCTAAAGGAAAGGCGGGTTCCCATAGCGTTTTGGAAACTTTCCCAAAATCGAGAGGTGAAAAGACTTCCTCGATCCGAGTTAATTTCCAAAGGAACACCATGGAGAGACACTATTCGGGAGATGTATAATTCTGCCAGCTGACTAGCGGTTATACTCTCACGAACAGGTAAGAAATGGGCCACTTTGGAAAGACGATCGACAACGACAAAGATAGCATTATTCCCTCTCTTGGTCCTGGGAAAAACGGTAATGAAATCCATACCAATTTTGTCCCATTTCCATTCAGGAATGGCTAAGGGTTGAAGGGTGCCAGCAGGCCGTTGATGCTCTGCTTTTACACGACGACAGACGTCGCAATTAGCAATATACTGAGCAATTTCTCTCTTCATCCTAGTCCACCAGAACCTCTGGCGTAGGTCCTGATACATCTTGGTACTACCCGGATGAATGGTGAGAGGGGATTCATGAGCCTCCTTAAGGATCAACTGTCGTAGATGCTGGTTCTTGGGAACCACTAAACGGTTCCCAAAGTACACAACACCATGATCATTTGTGGAGAAACAACTAGCATCTCCGCTAGCAATGTTCTCCTTGATCTTAGCTATTCCCTTATCTCGCTTCTGGGCAGCGATGATTTGATCCGTAAGAGTAGGTTTCGCCACCAAGGTGGAAAGAAATCCTTGAGGAACAATGTGAAGGTTAAGCTTCCGAAATTCCTCATGGAGAAGCGGTTGACTTTGTTGTAACATCAGGTTGTTACAATAAGATTTACGACTTAGTGCATCAGCCATGACGTTGGCTTTCCCTGGGGTGTAAGTTATTCCTAAGTCGAAATCTGTGATCAACTCGACCCAACGTCTTTGCCTGAGATTCAAATCCGGTTGGGTGAAGATGTACTTCAGACTTTGGTGATCAGTGAATATTTCTCAACGATTACCGAGGAGGTAATGTCGCCAGGTTTTAAGTGCATAGACTACAGCTGCAAGCTCTAGATCATGAGTAGGATAATTCTCCTCATGTGGGTGCAATTGCCGTGAGGCGTAAGCAATTACGTGTCGATCTTGCATGAGAATGCAACCTAATCCTTGTCGCGAGGCGTCACAGTAGATAACAAAGTCCTTAGAGAAGTCTGGCGGTACCAGAACGGGAGCAGAAGTCAGGCGTCTTTCCAGTTCCTGAAAGCTGTGCTCACATTGTGGAGTCCATTCGAACTTTTTATCTTTCTTGAGGAGTTCGGTTAGAGGTTTAGCAACTTTGGAGAAGTTTTCGACAAAGCGACGGCAATAGCTCGCTAGGCCAAGGAAACTCCGAACTTGCTTGACCGATTCAGGTGGAGTCCAATTAAGGACGGCTTGAACTCGCTCAGGGTTAACAGCAATACCTTTACCAGATATTACATGACCCAGATAGGTCACTTCTGACAACCAAAATTCACATTTGGAAAACTTGGCATAAAGGCGGTGCTCTCGAAGTTTCTTCAACACTAGCCTTAGATGTTCGGCATGTTCCTCCTCGTTCTTGGAGTAGATGAGTATATCATCGAGATAAACTACGACGAATTTATCCAAATACTCCATGAAGATTGAGTTCATTAACCGAGAAAAGGTGGCTGGAGCGTTGGTTAAACCGAAGGACATGACGGTGTACTCATATTGGCCATAACGAGTAACAAAGGCCGTTTTAGGAATGTCCCCGTTTCTGATTTTGATTTGATGGTAGCCCAACCTCAAATCCATCTTGGAGAAGACTGAGGATCCAGTGAGCTGGTCATACAGGTCGTTGATCCTGGGAAGCGGATATTTGTTCTTGATTGTGACCAAATTGACAGGTCGATAATCTACAACCATCCAGTCCGTACCATCCTTCTTCTTGACGAAGAGGACGGGGCAAGCCCACGGAGATGAACTAGGTCAGATGAAACCCTTTTTCAAGGACTCATCGAGTTGTTTCTTAAGCTCGGCTAGTTCTAGTGGTGCCATCTTATAGGGTCTTCTAGCAATCGGAACGGTTCCTGGAATGAGGTCTATTACGAACTCAACATCCCTGTCAGGTGGAACACCTGGCAATTCCTCTGGGAAGACATCCGAGAAGTCACGGACTACCGGAACATCCTCAAGGTCTGGCAAAGGGCTGGCGTTAAGAGAATATAATTGTCGCTTGGCTAATCGGGTCAAGACATTGACTATCTTCCCCGAAGGATGAGTGAGTTGAACAGTCCTAGAGAAGCAATCAATTTTGGCATGATGAGCTGACATCCAGTCCATACCCAAAATGATATTAATATCTGAAAATTTGAGAGCTATCAAAGATGCAAGGAAAACAAGTCTGTCGACTTGGATTTCATTTCCATAACTTACCCTGGAGGTCTGCCATCTAGAACCGGGAGTAGAAATTTCCATAGTGGATGGCATGTTACAGAATGCAGTGTTATGCAAACGAGCATAGTTCTCGGATATAAATGAATGAGAGGCTCCTGTATCGAAAAGAACAGATGCCGGGTGGCAATTAACAAGGAGCATACCGAGAACGATGTTGGGATCCTCTTGAGCTTCTTCGGCAGAGATACAGTTGACATGGCCACGTGTAGCGGTGGCCGGCTTGGCGTGGAACACTTTCCCTGTCGGTTTGCCACGGCCAACAGCTTTAGCAGACTGGTTGGGGTTGGTCTGGGGACACTCACGCATATAGTGACCAGATTCCCCACACTTGAAACAAGTCACGGAACTGGTACGTGGAGGAGCATTGTTGGTTGGACCCCCATAGGGCTTGGCTGGTGCAGACTGTTGAACAGGGCGAGGTGCCTGGAAAGATGGCCTCGGTGTGAACCTGGGTGGCAGGGCGGTGTTGGGCACCCACACACGGTGCTTCTGAGGACCAGCACCGGATGAGGAACCCATGTCACGGCCATGCTTGCGTGTTGCGTCATAATCAGTCTGACCAGTTTCAGCACTGATGGCCTTGTTAACAAGTTTCTGAAAAGATGTGCACTCATGCAGACGGAGGTCGCGGCGAAGCTCAGGACTAAGCCCCTTACGGAACCTTGCTTGCTTCTTGGCATCAGTAGAAACTTCCTCAGTTGCATATCGTGCGAGGTTACCGAACTCCCTGCTGTAAGCATCCACAGAGAGTCGGCCCTGAGTGAAACTGCAAAATTCCTCACGTTTACGGTCCATGAGACCCTCCGGAATGTGATGTTCACGGAAAGCCTCGCTGAATTCAGCCCAAGTAGTGACATGGCCCGCTGGGCGCATAGCTCCATAATTCTCCCACCATAGATTGGCGGGGCCTTCAAGATGATATGCAGCAAAGGTGACCTTGTCGGCCTCAGCTACTAGCGTGGAACGCAGCTTGTGAGAGATACTGCGAAGCCAGTCATCAGCGTCGAGAGGCTCGACGGAGTGGTGGAACGTGGGTGGATGTAACTTGATGAAATCACCGAGTGACACCACGTTAGTCCTCTGATGGTGTGCTGTGTTCTGTTCAATACGCTCCAACAAATGGTTGGTCTCCCGCTTGTTTCTTTCGGCTTCCATCATAACCTCGGCTAGGGAAGGAGGATGAGGCAGATTTGCATTCCTGACTTCACTGCCTTCGGCCTGCTCTTGAGGAGCAGGGTTAGTGCGCGTGTTGACCATCCTAGGTAAACAAGACAATGATTTAGTCAGAATGATAAAATTCCGACATAGGATACAAAATGTAAGGAATAGCTCGAAATGCAAGATGATCATCCGTATGACATGGTAGATACAGAAACTGCTTCTTTATTCCATCGTCATACACACCATACAGGGTTTAGTACAAGACCAAACAAGGTACTATTACGGTGAAAAGAGGATTACATCTCATCAGAGGCATTCCAAGCTCCTATACATTATTTTTCTACACCTCCGGAAGGCGATACAAACTAGGTCATATCCCACGAGTCACGCAGGACGATAGACGACACAGCTAACACGAACTAGTGATACTACCACTAACTCAGACCGATCCGTAGTAGTCCTCGTAGAAGTCACCTCCATAGCCTGGAAGCTCAACATGATCATCCGGAAACAGACGATCTCGCGGAGCTTGTGGACCATAGGGACTAGGATGAGGTCTTGGACCAACAGACGGTGGCCTGCGGGGACCGCGAGGTGGGGTGATGCCTCCTACATCATGCCAACCCATCACGTCTGGCAGAGAAGATCTCACAGGATAGAGATCGCACATATCCGAATATCCAGCTTGCACCGCCGGTGCAAACCGAGTCAATGTGGCCCAATGGTCAGCACGGGTATTGAAGAGCTCTAACCTCAAGGCCCGATTTTCACGGTCCTTATCCTCGAGCATCTCAGCAGTAGTGCGGGTCCGTGAATCCTCCTGGGTGGGGTCAGCATAGATAGCCTGGAGATACCCTTGTGCTCCCGGAAGTGATCCTGGCATATACCGGAAATCAGAGTCCCGAAATAGGCCAGACCTGACTCGCATGATGGTCATCATAGAGTAGGCGGCGTCCTGCATAGCCATCTCAATAGTAACCCCGAGTCCATAGGAGCAGTGAAGGGGCTCGGTGGACCCAGGATAAGATGGAAATATCCTGACAGTGCAGAGATACTGGCTTTGATTAAAGTCTCGGAATTGCTCTTCTACCGAGTACTCAGGATACCAACGGTATCCAGCCTCAGTCATTACCCTGACCAACCATGGCGGTATGACCGGGTACATCTAGGCATCGAGTCAGGCGAACCACTTGATTGAGGTCGCGAGTGGCCATCTGAAAACACAATCATAATGCAAAGGCATTAGAATTTCTAACAAAATTTCGGCAGCATAACAGCTGTAAATGCTCAAGAAGGATTTTGAGACATTTGACAAGGATTTCATACACACTCAACATCATCATATCAAGTTCTGAGTCCATCCTAGCAACATAATGTGGTAGTAGAATTGAACTAGGCTTGTATCCCTCAAACCTATAAGGTACTACTGATTAGTAACACGTGATCCTGATGGAGAGAATAGATCCTAATTCCTTAACCCCCGGTGGAAGAATAGACTGACTCAGATCAGAATGTCATAAGATAAAGGAGTAAAAAGAGCCTTACGTTCCAACCCACAAACAATTCCCCTACATATAACTAAAGAATTTCTAGACTCAACATCGACCAGTTTGGCTTGGAGAACCTACATGCAATCCTGCTCTGATACCAATGCTGTCAGGACCCCGACTCGATGTCACATCGATCTAGCTTGTAACACCCCATATCACTTTGCGGCCTCACGCACGGTATCCCCACGGGTGTCGCCTTACCTTTGCCCGGGACCGTTTGCGCCTTTTGGCTCACGTATATGATAGTGTCGCTAGCATCCATATGATAAAGAGCCCGGGCTGACATGACTAGTCGTAAACCCAAAGTGGCACAGTGCTTATAGGGACAGGCATCCATGACCCAGCAACGAACGTGTCGGTCATCAGCAAGTGGGTCCGGGCTGTAGCACTGGGCTAGCAGGACTCCGGTAAACCAGGCTGTAGCGGGCTAACAGGACTCCGGTACTCAATGCGTGACCCCGAAGGGACAGACACAGGAACGAAGAAGGACACATGCCGGCCAGCCTAAGTGTTCCAGAGCAGTAGCAAGCTACCATGGCTCAGTGGTAACACTAGGAGACATTTCCCGGTAAGAGAGGCTACTAAGGATAAACAACTAGGTAGTCAGATCCCACACATACCAAGCATTCCAATCATACACACAATATGCTCGATATGTGCAAACACAACAAGGCATCACAACATGACTCTATGACACAAGTACTTTATTTAAGGCTCGGAGGGCCATACATAACATACACAAAGGTACGGGTCACACGACCCAGCATTCAAGTCATACAGTCATACAAACCAGCAGCGGAAGTAACTTGTCTGAGTACAGACAACTAGTAAAATAAAAGAGGCTTGGAAAGCCTAGCTATACTACGTGGTCCTTCACAAGCTCAGGATCACCACCTGGGCCTTAGCCTACTCATTGATGTCAACGTCTACATAGAACCCATTAGAAGGGGTTGCAGCGTCTTCTGTAAAAATGTAAATTATAGCAACATGAGTACAAAGGTACTCAGCAAGACTTACATCAGATCCTACATACATGCATATTATCAAGAAGGGTTGGTGGAGTTATTGCAGCAAGCCAGCTTTGACTCTTGGCTAGGCTAACCTACGAGACTCCAACTTGAAATGGTTTTGCGCACACGAGTCCACTACTCTCCACTTCAATACACTATCGAGGATCCACCTCTGTCTTCCTACGGAAGAGCCATCCTCGGCACTCACAATTATCTTGAGGCTTTTAGTAGTTTCCATTTACTTGTCTATGAACTGTATAGGCAACCAAGTAGTCCTTTACCGCGGACGCGGCTATTCGAATAGATCATGATAACCCTGCAGGGGTGTACTTCTTCATACATGTTTCCACCACTTAGCGTCTGCACACGACATGTGCTCGGCAGACTTCAAGCGAAAGCCGACGTGGGTGTAGACCACGACCTACCTAAACACTTAAGCCTCTAGTCCAGGTTTATCGCCTATCCAGGTTCCATCCGCAGGGAGTCCGGCCGAGGTTTCCCATACAGCCCCAAACGATGTGAACAGGGTTCCCGAGATACCTAACGGGTATTCGGTACACCCGGCCACGTACCTACCGCATCACAGCCCACCCCTACGGTCAGCGCTGTCCACGGCCTCCAGTAGGCTACAAACACCAGAAACTACTTGCAACTCCTGGACAGAGAGATAGGGTGAATAAGAAGTCGAGCGGGGTCATATTTCAGGGCCCAATGCATGGTAGTAGCTGTATCTTAAATCACACATACAGATCTCAGTGCTTAGGGTTGGCTTCAATGAAACAACCCACCATGTACTCCTACATGGCCTCTGATCGATACCTTTACCAAATCGTGTTCACCACACCACTCTCATTACCGACATAATCATTTCACTCTAGCCCATCACCCAGATGAACCAGACCTGACACGACTCTAAGCATAGCAGGCATAGCAAGGTAGGAACAACACATACATATGGCTCAATCAACTCCTACACATGCTAGTGGGTTTCATCTAGTTACTGTGGCAATGACAGGTCATGCAGAGGAAATGGGTTCAACTACCGTAGCACACAACAGTTTGAAACGCGTTGTCTTAATGCAGTAAAAGAGAGCAGGAGCAAGAACATGGGATTGTATCGATATGATCAAATGGTTGGTTGCTTGCCTGATGGTTCGATGCACTGATACGGTTCTTCGTTAGGGTAATCACGGTACTCCTCGGGGGCAGAACCTGCCGCAAAGAACACCGATACACAACCATCACCAAACAATGTGCAACAATATGATGCATGCATGAAACATAGCAATATGAGTGTGTTGGGCTAATGCAACTAAGACCAGAAGGGTTTGAACCAATTTGAATCAAAGATTCAAATTTCAAACTCAAACATGGCCTTTTAAAGTGCTTTTCCTTGTTTTGCATTAAACATCAGGTTAACTTGTTTAATCATGCATGAAGATAGTACAGATGGATAGATTGGATTTTTCTGATCATTTTTCATATATAATTTGTCTGATTTGGAGTTACAGAATAAAAGTTATGAATTTTTAAAGTTTAAACTATATTCTGGAATTTCCTATATTAGATTAATTCCAGAAAATCAATTATTGCGTCGGCCTGACGTCACTGTGACATAAGCAGGTTAACGGAACACGTCCGGGTCAAACCTGACAGTGGGTCCCGCGTGTCAGTGTGATTAGATTAATTAAAGTTTAATTAAAACTAAACCCGTTTAATTAACAGGGCTGGGCCCCACCTGTCATTGACTCAGGGGAGTCAACCAGGGCCCACCCGTGGTCAAACCCGGGTCGGCTGCACCGGCGTTTAGCCGCCGGCGAGCCCGACGCGGCGGCGGAAGTGGTTTTGGCCGTTTCGGCCACCAAATGGGTCGCGGAGACCACCGGAGTGGAGCTGAGGACGAGCCGCAGCTCTTGGTGGAGTCCGTTGGGGTCGGGGTGGCCGGAGTTGGCGCCGGCGACGACTTTGGCGGCCACCGGGGTTCGGCCGAAGACGAACTTGACGCTAGAGGGATCGGTGAGGCTCGGGGAGTGGCTGGCTAGGTGCTAAGTGACACGGTGAGCATGATGGACACCGTGGAGTGGTCGGAGGGTGACTGGGAGCACGTCGGCGATG